>NW_028319588.1:277500-480000 GCF_062004578.1 Staurois parvus | reverse complement strand
ACAGAATCGGTATTCATAGACCATGCTACCATCTTCAGGTGATTGGACACTCGTGAAAACTTTCCTAGGGGTGACCCAAGAGTAGTGGTCTCCAAGCTGTGGCCCAGGGGCCAGATGCGGCCCTTTGCTTGCCTTTATCCTGCCCTGGGGGCACTATTCCTCCCACCGATACCAACAATGGGGCACAATTCCTCCCGCGGACACTAACAATGGGGCACTATTCCTCCCACCGACACCAACGATGGGGCACTATTCCTCCCACCGACACCAACGATGGGGCACTATTCCTCCCACCGACACCAATGATGGGGCACTATTCCTCCCACTGATACCAACGATGGGACACTATTCCTCCCACCGACACCAATGATGGGGCACTATTCCTTCCACTGACAATGATGGGGCACTATTCCTCCCACTGACACCAATGATGGGGCACTATTCCTCCCACTGATACCAATGATGGGGCACTATTCCTCCCACTGACACCAATGATGGGGCACTATTCCTCCCACTGATACCAATGATGGGGCACTATTCCTCCCACCGATACCAACGATGGGATACTATTCCTCCCACCGATACCAACGATGGGGTACTATTCCTCCCACCGATACCAACGATGGGATACTATTCCTCCCACCGATACCAACGATGGGGCACTATTCCTCCCACTGATACCAATGATGGGACACTATTCCTCCCACCGATACCGATGAGGCACTATTCCTCCCACTGATACCAATGATGGGGCACTATTCCTCCCACCGATACCAATGATGGGGCACTATTCCTCCCACTGACACCAATGATGGAACACTATTCCTCCCACTGACACCAATGATGGGGCACTATTCCTCCCACTGACACCAATGAAGGAACACTATTCCTCCCACTGATACCAATGATGGGGCACTATTCCTCCCACTGATACCAATGATGAGGCACTATTCCTCTCACTGACACCAATGATGGGGCACTATTCCTCCCACTGATACCAATGATGAGGCACTATTCCTCCCACTGATACCAATGATGAGGCACTATTCCTCCCACTGATACCAATGATGGGGCACTATTCCTCCCACTGATACCAATGATGGGACACTATTCCCCCCCACTGATACCAATGATGGGGCACTATTCCTCCCACTGATACCAATGATGGAACACTATTCCTCCCACTGATACCAATGATGGAACACTATTCCTCCCACTGATACCAATGATGGAACACTATTCCTCCCACTGATACCAATGATGGAGCACTATTCCTCCCACTAATACCAATGATGGGGCACTATTCCTCCCACTGATACCAATGATGGGGCACTATTCCTCCCACTAATACCAATGATGGGGCACTATTCCTCCCACTAATACCAATGATGGGGCACTATTCCTCCCACTGATACCAATGATGGGGCACTATTCCTCCCACTGACACCAATGATGGGGCACTATTCCTCCCACTGACACCAATGATGGGACACTATTCCTCCCACTGATACCAATGATGGGGCACCATTCCTCCCACTGATACCAATGATGGGGCACTATTCCTCCCACTGATACCAATGATGGGACACTATTCCTCCCACTGACACCAATGATGGGGCACTATTCCTCCAACCGATACCAATGATGGGACACTATTCCTCCCACTGATACCAACAATGGGGCACTATTCCTCCAATTACAATCAATGATGGGGTATTACTTGCCCCCATTATTGGCAGGACAATTTCTACTCCCACTGGCCACAGTTCAGCCCCCCTAAAGCCTGAAGGATGGTAAACTGGCCCTCTGTTTAGAAAGTTTGGAGACTCCTGCCCTAGAGTATAACCTTGCCCACTCCATTAGGCTCCAGTCTTTTTGCACAGAGGGGAGGGACCCGTGTCCTGTACTATACTCCTAGGCAATGGAGGCTGAAATGGAGGACTTGTAGAAAAGTCCTGATAAGGAGAAGCAAGTGGTGTTTGGATATGGATGGATAAAGCAGAAAACTATCCCTGGTGGGTATTCAGGGACAGATGCTTGTCAAGGCCAGACTCAAAAAAGGCCAAAATAGGAGTGATAGAGGTGAGCTCTGAGAGCTGATTGGAGGGAATGGACACCCCCCCCCCTTCACACAGCACACAGGTACACACTTGAGGCTGTCAATCACAGGCTGTGCCCTCCCCTGTCACCATTTTTCTCTTGGTGTCAGAAAAATGTATCAAAAGTGACTTGTGCTCCGTGCACGGCTCACATCCAGCGATCTCCACGCCTCCATCCCCGCACTCCGTACAGTTTAATTTTCATCTACAAAACAACAAAAAAAACAAAAAAAAACAAAAAAAAAAACTTACATCGAGGTCGCGGCCCTTGGAGAAACTTTTCGCCTCTGACCTTTAATATTTGTGAAGGGAAAAAAAATACAAGAAGCTGGGAGTTCATCAGATAACCAAACACAGGAATATTATCCCGTCAAAGCTTTCTCAGAAAAACCCGGAGTCATTAAAACCGTGCCAAGATTTTACGAGGGCCGTAAAACCAGTTCACGGTGTCACTGGATCTGTTTCCCTAAAGTCTTTTTAAATATAATAACACAACATCCTGCAAGATATTCGATGACTGGAGGGCGATCGCAGAATTCTATTACAGGAAGGCTTTATAGCCGGAGAAAATTGTTATGGATACACTTAGAGCACCGATCACAAAAGGTGCAATACGTGACACCGCGGAATTCAGTCTTCATATCTGCCTATCTCGTTGGGTAGATCAGTGGTGTCCAGACTGTACCCCTCTGCTTGCCTTTATCCATCCCACTGACACCAATGGGGCACTATTCCTTCCACGGATACCAACAATGGGGCACTATTCCTTCCACGGATACCAACAATGGGGCACTATTCCTCCCACGGACACCAATGATGGGGCACTATTCCTCCCACTGACACCAATGATGGGGCACTATTCCTCCCACTGACACCAATGATGGGGCACTATTCCTCCCACTGACACCAATGATGGGGCATTATTCCTCCCACTGACACCAATGATGGGGCACTATTCCTCCCACTGACACCAACAATGGGGCACTATTCCTCCCACTGATACCAATGATGGGGTACTATTCCTCCCACTGATACCAATGATGGGGCATTATTCCTCCCACTGACACCAATGATGGGGCACTATTCCTCCCACTGACACCAATGATGGGGCACTATTCCTCCCACTGACACCAATGATGGGGCATTATTCCTCCCACTGACACCAATGATGGGGCACTATTCCTCCCACTGACACCAACAATGGGGCACTATTCCTCCCACTGATACCAATGATGGGGCACTATTCCTCCCACTGACACCAATGATGGGGCACTATTCCTCCCACTGACACCAATGATGGGGCATTATTCCTCCCACTGACACCAATGATGGGGCACTATTCCTCCCACTGACACCAACAATGGGGCACTATTCCTCCCACTGACACCAATGATGGGGCACTATTCCTCCCACTGATACCAATGATGGGGCATTATTCCTCCCACTGACACCAATGATGGGGCACTATTCCTCCCACTGACACCAATGATGGGGCATTATTCCTCCCACTGACACCAATGATGGGGTACTATTCCTCCCACTGACACCAATGATGGGGCACTATTTCCCCCACTGATACCAATGATGGGGCACTATTCCTCCCACTGACACCAATGGGGCACTATTCCTCCCACTGACACCAATGATGGGGCACTATTCCTCCCACTGATTCCAATGATCCGGCACTATTCCTCCCACTGACACCAATGATGGGGCACTATTCCTCCCACTGACACCAATGATGGGGCACTATTCCTCCCACTGACACCAATGATGGGGCACTATTCCTCCCACTGATACCAATGATGGGGCACTATTCCTCCCACTGACACCAATGATGGGGCACTATTCCTCCCACTGACACCAATGATGGGGGCACTATTCCTCCCAATGACACCAATGATGGGGCACTATTCCTCCCACTGATACCAATGATGGGGCACTATTCCTCCTACTGACACCAGCGATGGGACACTATTCCTCCCACTGACACCAATGATGGGGCACTATTCCTCCCACTGATACCAATGATGGGGCACTATTCCTCCCACTGACACCAATGATGGGGCACTATTCCTCCCACTGACACCAATGATGGGGCACTATTCCTCCCACTGACACCATTGATGGGGCACTATTCCTCCCACTGACACCAATGATGGGACACTATTCCTCCCACTGACACCAATGATGGGGCACTATTCCTCCCACTGACACCAATGATAGGGCACTATTCCTCCCACTGACACCAATGATGGGACACTATTCCTCCCACTGATACCAATGATGGGGCACTATTCCTCCCACTGACACCAATGATGGGGCACTATTCCTCCCACTGACTCCAATGATGGGGCACTATTCCTCCCACTGACACCAATGATGGGGCACTATTCCTCCCACTGACTCCAATGATGGGGCACTATTCCTCCCACTGACACCAATGATGGGGCACTATTCCTCCCACTGACACCAATGATGGGGCACTATTCCTCCCACTGACACCAATGATGGGGCACTATTCCTCCCACTGACACCAATGATGGGGCACTATTCCTCCCACTGACACCAATGATGGGGCACTATTCCCCCCACTGATACCAATGATGGGGCACTATTCCTCCCACTGACACCAATGATGGGGCACTATTCCTCCCACTGACACCAATGATGGGGCACTATTCCTCCCAATGACACCAATGATGGGGCACTATTCCTCCCACTGATACCAATGATGGGGCACTATTCCTCCTACTGACACCAGCGATGGGACACTATTCCTCCCACTGACACCAATGATGGGGCACTATTCCTCCCACTGATACCAATGATGGGGCACTATTCCTCCCACTGACACCAATGATGGGGCACTATTCCTCCCACTGACACCAATGATGGGGCACTATTCCTCCCACTGACACCATTGATGGGGCACTATTCCTCCCACTGACACCAATGATGGGACACTATTCCTCCCACTGACACCAATGATGGGGCACTATTCCTCCCACTGACACCAATGATAGGGCACTATTCCTCCCACTGACACCAATGATGGGACACTATTCCTCCCACTGATACCAATGATGGGGCACTATTCCTCCCACTGACACCAATGATGGGGCACTATTCCTCCCACTGACTCCAATGATGGGGCACTATTCCTCCCACTGACACCAATGATGGGGCACTATTCCTCCCACTGACTCCAATGATGGGGCACTATTCCTCCCACTGACACCAATGATGGGGCACTATTCCTCCCACTGACACCAATGATGGGGCACTATTCCTCCCACTGACACCAATGATGGGGCACTATTCCTCCCACTGACACCAATGATGGGGCACTATTCCTCCCACTGACACCAATGATGGGGCACTATTCCCCCCACTGATACCAATGATAGGGCACTATTCCCCCCACTGACACCAACGAATGGAATTTCAAAAGTTGTTTACAAAATTTTGAAGGGCTCATAGACAAAGCAATCTCCGCCTTCAGCCCGGGTTCACATACGTGCGGCTCCATATATCGCATGTGATTTGCACCGCATTCCTGTGCAGATCACATGCGATTTGTGTGCGGTGCGATCGGAGTCGTACATTATGTATGGCTCTAATCGCACCGCACCCAAAACATGCAAGACCCTTCTTCTGGTCCTCACTAGAATCGAATCGCATGGGTATCCACACCTATAAGATCTGATTCTGCACATCGCATCGCGTTTTACGGACTGATTTCAGGGTGTTGTTAACATACACACCCGCAGCGGTTCGCAGGAACGGGGTGCGATTCTGATGCGGTGCGGAATTCACACAGAAAACGTTGAGAATTCAGGACCGCGTCAGTGTGAACCCGGGCTCAGTGTGTGGTTCCACGTGTGCGTTCACATTCATCTGCAATGCTTTCCGGTGCGTTCAGGTGCAAATGAAAGCAGTGTGCTGTCTTTTTTTTTTTTTCTTTTAAACACATTGCTGTAAACCAGGCTCATGGAAATACACGGCTGTTGACTTACTAAAGGCAAACAGACCGTGTACTTTGGAAGTGCAGTTTCTCCAGATCTTAGTAAATGAGGGGACGCTCTGCTGATTTCCATCATCCAATCACATGCAATAATTTTTTTTTAATTATTATTTTTATTTATTTTTATTTTTTTTATTTTTTTTATTATTATTACTATTTTTTTTAACTTTTTAATTTTTTAAATACTCCTTGTGTGTGATTGGGGTATTTTTTTGCAAATTTTGAATAGAATAAAACAGACTATAATAGAAAATAAAGGAAAATAATAGAATAGGATAGAAAAGAATAGAATGCAAAATAAAAAATAGAATAAAATAGAATACAGCCATCTTCCAAAATTTAAAAAAAAAAAAAATAGAATAGAAAATAAAGGAATAGAAAATAAAAAAAAGCCTTAAAAACGTAATAAAATGCAATCTAAATAAATAACATTTTCTCACATTAAAAAAAGCTCTCATCCCTCCCAGAATAGAATAAAATAGAAAGAATATAGCGGTCTTCCAAAATTCAAATTTCAAAAACAACAAAATAGAATAAAAAACATTAGAAAATAAAAGAATGGAAAAGAATAGAATAGGATAGAAAAGAATAGCATACACTAGAAAAATAGAATTAAATAATATAGCCATCTTCCAAAATTTTAATTTTGAAAATAACAGAATAGAATCGAAAACAAAAGAATAGAAAAAAAATAGAATAAAAAATGTATGTTTGTCTTTCAAAATTCGAATTTTGAAAAGAACAATATAGAATAAAACAGAATAGAATAAAACAGAATAGAAAAAAAAAGGATAGAAAATAAAAGGATAGACAATAAAATAATGGAAAAGAATAGAATATAAAAGAATAAAAAAATAAAAGATTAGATTGTAAGCTCCCAGGATCAGGGCCCTGAAATCCCTCTTGTATTGAACTGTATTGTTACTGTATTGTCTCCCTTTATATTGTAAAGCGCTGAGCAAACTGTTGGCGCCATAAATCCTGTATAACAATAATAATAAAAAGAATCAAAAATAAAAAAAATAGAAAATAAAAGAATAAAAAAAAATAGAATAGAAAGTTTATGTCTGTTTTCCAAAATTCGAATTTTGAAAAGAAAAACATACAGGTGAATCTCGTAAAATTAGAATATGGTGCAAATGTTCATTTATTTCAGTGCAGCAACTTAAAAGGTGAAACTAATTTATGAGACTCATTACATGCAAAGCAAGATAGTTCCAGCCGTGATTTGTCATCATTGTGATGATTATGGCTTACAGCTCATGAAAACCCCAAATCCACAATCTCAGAAAATGAGAATATTGTGAAAAGGTGGAATATTCTCGGCTCAAAGTGTTCCACTCTAATCAGCTCATTCAGCCATAACACCTGCAAAGGGTTCCTGAGCCTTTAAATGGTCTCTCAGTCTGGTTCAGTAGGAATCACAATCATGGGAAAGACTGCTGACCTGACACCATCACTGACACCCTCCATAAGGAGGGAAAGCCTCAAAAGGTAATTGCAAAAGAAGTTGGATGTTGGGGACTTTCACAAGGAGTGGACTGAGGCTGGAGTCAGTGCATCAAGAGCCACCACACACAGACGGATCCTGGACATGGGCTTCAAATGTCGTATTCCTCTTGTCAAGTCGCTCCTGAACAACAAACGACGTCAGAAGTGTCTTACCTGGGCTAAGGAAAAACAGACCTGGTCTGTTGCTCAGTGGTCCAAAGTCCTCTTTTCTGATGAGAGCAACTTTTGCATCTCATTTGGAAACCAAGGACCCAGAGTGTGGAAGAAGAATGGAGAGGCCCAAGGACCCAGAGTGTGGAAGAAGAATGGAGAGGCCCAAGGACCCAGAGTGTGGAAGAAGAATGGAGAGGCCCAAGGACCCCGAGTGTGGAGGAAGAATGGAGAGGCCCAAGGACCCCGAGTGTGGAGGAAGAATGGAGAGGCCCAAGGACCCCGAGTGTGGAGGAAGAATGGAGAGGCCCAAGGACCCCGAGTGTGGAGGAAGAATGGAGAGGCCCAAGGACCCCGAGTGTGGAGGAAGAATGGAGAGGCCCAAGGACCCCGAGTGTGGAGGAAGAATGGAGAGGCACAAGGACCCCGAGTGTGGAGGAAGAATGGAGAGGCCCAAGGACCCCGAGTGTGGAGGAAGAATGGAGAGGTCCAAGGACCCCGAGTGTGGAGGAAGAATGGAGAGGCCCAAGGACCCCGAGTGTGGAGGAAGAATGGAGAGGCACAAGGACCCCGAGTATGGAGGAAGAATGGAGAGGCCCAAGGACCCCGAGTATGGAGGAAGAATGGAGAGGCCCAAGGACCCCGAGTATGGAGGAAGAATGGAGAGGCACAAGGACCCCGAGTATGGAGGAAGAATGGAGAGGCCCAAGAACCCTGAATATGGAGGAAGAATGGAGATGCCCAAATACCCCGAGTATGGAGGAAGAATGGAGAGGCACAAGGACCCCGAGTATGGAGGAAGAATGGAGAGGCACAAGGACCCCGAGTATGGAGGAAGAATGGAGAGGCCCAAGAACCCCGAGTATGGAGGAAGAATGGAGAGGCACAAGGACCCCGAGTATGGAGGAAGAATGGAGAGGCACACCCTGTAAGATGCTTGAAGTCCAGTGTGAAGTTTCCACAGTCTGTGTTGATTTGGGGAGCCATGTCATCTGCTGGTGTTGGTCCACTGTGCTTCATTAAGTCCAGGGTCAATGCAGCCGTCTACCAGGAGATTTTGGAGCACTTCATGCTTCCTTCCACAGACGAGCTTTATGGGGATGCTGACTTCATTTTCCAGCAGGACTTGGCACCGCCCACACTGCCAAAAGCACCAAAACCTGGTTCAATGACCGTGGGATTACTGTGCTTGATTGGCCAGCAAACTCGCCTGACCTGAACCCCATAGAGAATCTATGGGGCATTGCCAAGAGAAAGATGAGAGACATGAGACCGAACAATGCAGAAGAGCTGAAGGCCGCTATTGAAGCATCCTGGTCTTCCATAACACCTCAGCAGTGCCACAGGCTGATAGCTTCCATGCCACGCCGCATTGAGGCAGTAATTGCTGCAAAAGGGGCCCAAACCAAGTACTGAGTACATATGCAGCTTCTACTTTTCAGAGGTCCGATATTGTTCTATGTACAATCCGTGTTTTTATGGATTGCATGGAATATTCTCATTTTCTGAGATTGTGGATTTGGGGTTTTCATGAGCTGTAAGCCATAATCATCACAATTATGACAAATCACGGCTTGAACTATCTTGCTTTGCATGTAATGAGTCTCATATATTAGTTTCACCTTTTAAGTTGCTGCACTGAAATAAATGAACTTTTGCACCATATTCTCATATTTCGAGTTTCACCTGTAGAATAAAACAGAATAGAAAATAAAAAGACAGAAAATAAAAGAATAGAAAATAACAGAAAGAATATAGTCGTCTTCCGAAATACGAATAGGATAGAACCCGCTATTCTGCACAATGAATTCAGGTCGATTCGATATTTCTGAAGGAGTTTGTTCCATTTATACATCCTTCGTATGATACTTCTATGAACGGGTCCCTGTGATCCATCAATACGGACCTTCCTGGAGAATCCCCTTGGAAGCACATCTTTCATTTGATGGATGGCTCTGCTGACCACACATTGGTTCCATTTTTGGGCCCCGCTCCCTGCCTGTGGAGTCAGCAGCCAGTTGAGAACAGGATGGCGCCGTGGGACCTGGTGGCCAATGGGTGACAGAGGGACAAGCAGATCATCGCAGAGAAGTTTGTGTTCTGAAGGGAACACACCTCGACGGGTAAGAGGGGAAATCATGGCCGAGGAGGAGGGGGAGAGCCAAGGATTGCTTTAAGGATTGAAAAAAAACAAAACAAAAACAAAGTATAAAACAGTTTTATGCAAAAAAAAGTAAAGGAAACGTCACCCGTGTACTGCGACATACCGTGACATACCGAAATGTACCGTGACATACCGTGACATACCGAAATGTACCACGACATACCGTGACATACCGAAATGTACCACGACATACCGAAATGTACCACGACATACCGAAATGTACCACGACGTACCGTGACATAACGCGACATACCGAAATGTACCACGACATACCGTGACATAACACGACATACCGTGACATACCACGACATACCGTGACATACCACGACATACCGTGACATACCGCGATATACCGTGATGTAACACGATATACCGAGATGTACCACGACATACCGTGACATACCACAACATACCGTGACATAACGCGACATACCGAGATGTACCACGACATACCATGACATACTGTGACATAACGCGACATACCGTGGCATTACGTGACATACTGCAACATACTGTGACATACCACGACATACCGAGATGTACCGTGACATACTGCGATAAAACGCGACATACCGTGGCATAATGTGACATACCACGACATACCGTAATGTACTGCAATGTACCATGACGTACCGCCATGCAAGATCGGTTCTAAACGTGTGCGTTGCGGTATATTTTTTCTGTGTCTTTGAAGGAGAAATTGGAGCTTTGGTCATACGATCCGCACGGATGGCAAGAGACCAGGCTGCCTCCACATTCATCTCCGTCAGGTCCAGATCCGGGACTACAGGGCCACAAACGCACGGTCACGGGGATGCGTGGAGCGCTCACAGGAAGTCAGACATCCCAGAACAAGGCTTCCCATAACTCACTGGAAGTTGAGGAGTGCACACTATTATTTCGCCGTACACATTTCCATTCGCAGCACGTCTCGGGGATCACCGGGTGATATTTGAGATTCAGAGGAAGAAAAAAAAAATCGATCTCAGAGCGAATTATAATGGCTGGGGGGTCCGAGCCAAAAATAAAAAATGCACCACTACATACAAGTTTCATACGCTCTGCTCACCATGTTCCATCCAATATAAAATTTTCAAAGAAGAAGAAAAAAAACTTTTGCTTAGTACATAAATCATCAAGTATATCTTACCCCGGGTTCACACCAAAGCATTTTCCGCAGTGTTCTGCAGCAACGCAGTACAGTCCATTTAACATGATTTCCTATGGGACACGTTTACATTTTTGCGTTTTCACCCGGCGCGTTTTTTTGGAAAGGGTCGGGGACTTTTTTGAACGCAAAAAGTTGCATTTTTGGTTCTATGGACCTCAGTGGAAATGCAGCAGAAAAGCATGCAGTGTGTGTTTTTGATGCATTTTGCGTTTTAAATCTGCCTAGCAGCAAGAAAAAAAAAATGCAAAAAAGCATAAAAAATGCAAAACGCAATGCAGAAATGGATCAAACGCAAACTGCATAGGTGAGAACCGAGCCTTCCAGAGGATTCAATGCGACTCTGAGCGTGTTAATTGTATTCGTACCACCAAACCCGGCGTTGCTCCTCCATACACAATGCAAGTTCGCTCCTCCAGGACTGATCATCCACTGTGATGGGTAAAGACACACTTCTTCCAATTTCCTGAGGATCTTCTCTAAACCACACAGAATTCCACTGGAACCCAACTTCTCCAATCACCCCACCCAGATCTGGGGGAACGCCACTCACCGCAGATATCGATACCCAGTGATTACCGTGCGACAAACTTAATCCGCACTCATCCACCCAAACCGGCGCCTGGAGAGCCTTTAGAACAAATCAGGAATACATGCACTCCTTTCATATTAACTCCTGACAGCATCGCACTTAAAGGACATCTTCACTTTTGTTTTTTTTAGCTAAATTGTGTTTTAAAGCGGAACTTCAGGCAGATGTAAAAGCCACACATTTATTTATTTATATATTTCAGGTACTTATATAGCACCGTCCATTTACGCCGCGCTTTACATATATATTGTACATTCACATCAGTCCCTGACCCTCAAGGGGCGTACAATCTAAGGTCCCTAACCCTCAAGGGGCGTACAATCTAAGGTCCCTAACCCTCAAGGGGCGTACAATCTAAGGTCCCTAACCCTCAAGGGGCGTACAATCTAAGGTCCCTAACCCTCAAGGGGCGTACAATCTAAGGTCCCTAACCCTCAAGGGGCGTACAATCTAAGGGCCCTAACCCTCAAGGGGCGTACAATCTAAGGTCCCTAACCCTCAAGGGGCGTACAATCTAAGGTCCCTAACTCACATTCATACATACACATACTAGGGCCAATTTAGAGAGGAGCCAATTGACCTACCAGCATGTCTATGGAGTGTGGGAGGAAACCAGAGTACCCGGAGGAAACCCACGCAGGCACAGGGAGAACATGCAAACTCCAGGCAGGTGGTGCCGTGGCTGGGATTCGAACCAACCTAGTACTGCCAGGTGGAAGTGCTAACCATTTAGCCACTGTGCTGCCCGTATTAATGCAGCTCTGTATTCAAGGCGTCATTGCATTTTTTTTTTTTTTTTTTTAAATACAAGCAGTGTAAGTACTTGAATATGAGGAAAAGAAAGGGGCGCACAAGCATTGCGCATTACCTCAATAAAAACTGTAATCCTAAAATGTAGCAGATATTCACTCACAAACATCGAATGTACACAGGCATAGCATGGCCAACAATGGTCCATGGTCTGGAATAATGTGCGAGTTCCACAAGCAAGAGGATACCTGAAAAATGGTTGACAAGTTTCGAGGGGCGATCCCCTCTTCTTCAGGCCTCTTCCTTCAAGCGTTCTCTTGCTTGTGGAGCTCGCACACTATTCCAGACCATGGACCATCGTCGGTCATGAATGGCCTGTGTACGTTCGATGTTTGTGAGTGTATATCTGCTACATTTTAGGATTAGTTTTCATAACGAAATGCAAAATGCAATGCAGAAAGGGATCAAACGCAAACTGCATAGGTGTGAACCAAACCTTATAGAGTTCCACAAGCAAGAGGATGCCTGAAAAATGTCTGACGTGTTTTGAGGGGGGATCCCATCTTCCTCAAGCATCTTCCTTCAAGTGTCCTCTTGCTTGTGGAACTCTATAAGGCTTGGTTCACACCTATGCAGTTTGTGTTTGATCCATTTCTGCATTGCGGTTTGTGTTGAGCTATATAAACTGTAATCCTAAAATGTAGCAGATATACACTCACAAACCTCAAATGTAAACAGACATATCATTACCAACAATGGTCCATGGTCTGGAATAGTGTGCGAGTTCCACAAGCAAGAGGATACCTGAAAAATGGTTGACAAGTTTGGAGGGAAGATCCCCTCTTCCTTCAAGCATCCTCTTGCTTGTGGAGCTCGCACACTATTCCAGACCATGGACCATTGTTGGTAATGATATGTCTGTTTACATTTGAGGTTTGTGAGTGTATATCTGCTACATTTTAGGATTACAGTTTTTATAACACAACGCAATGCAGAAATGGATCAAATGCAAACTGCATAGGTGTGACCAATCCTAAAATGTAGCAGATATACACTCACAAACATCAAACGTACACAGGCATATCATGACCGACAATGGTCCATGGTCTGGAATAGTGTGCGAGTTCCACAAGCAAGAGGACGCTTGAAGGAAGAGGCCTGAGGAAGAGGGGATCGCCCCTCGAAACTTGTCAACCATTTTTCAGGTATCCTCTTGCTTGTGGAACTCGCACACTATTCCAGACCATGGACCATTGTCGGTCATGATATGCATGTGTACGTTTGATGTTTGTGAGTGTATATCTGCTACATTTTAGAAATGGTCACACCCATGCAGTTTGCGTTTGATCCATTTCTGCATTGCATTTTGCATTGCGTTATAAAAACTGTAATCCTAAAGTGTAGCAGATATACACTCACAAACATCAAACATACACAGGCATAGCATGGCCAACAATGGTCCATGGTCTGGAATAGTGTGCGAGTTCCACAAGCAAGAGGACGCTTGAAGGAAGAGGCCTGAGGAAGAGGGGATCGCCCCTCAAAACTTGTCAAACATTTTTCAGGTATCCTCTTGCTTGTGGAACTCACACACTATTCCAGACCATGGACCATTGTTGGTGATGGTATGTCTGTTTACATTTGATGTTTGTGAGTGAATATCTGCTACATTTTAGGATTACAGTTTTTATAGCGCAACGAAAACGCAATGCAGAAATGGATCAAACGCAAACTGCATAGGTGTGAACCAAGCCTTATAGAGTTCCACAAGCAAGAGGACACTTGAAGGAAGATGCTTCAGGAAGATGGGATCCCCCCTCGAAACGCATCAAACGTTTTTCAGGCATCCTCTTGCTTGTGGAACTCGATAAGGTTTGGTTCACACCTATGCAGTTTGCGTTTGATCCATTTCTGCATTGCATTTTGTGTTTCGTTATGAAAAGTAATCCTAAAATGTAGCAGATATACACTCACAAACATCAAATGTATACAGGCCTATCATGACCAACAATGGTCCATGGTCTGGAATAGTGTGCGAAGATGCCTGAAAAATGACTGATGCATTTCAAAGGGCGATCCCCTCTTCTTCAAGCCTCTTCCTTCAAGCGTCCTCTTGCTTGCTTGTTTGGTTCACACTTATGCAGTTTGCGTTTGATCCATTTTGTTATAAAAACTGTAATGTAGCAGATATACACTCACAAACATCAAACGTACACAGGCATACCATGACCAACAATGGTCCACGGTCTGGAATAGTGTGCGGGTTCCGCTTGAAGGAAGAAGGGAATCTCCCCTCGAAACGAGTCAGCCATTTTTCAGGCATCCCCTTGCTTGGGGAACTCGCACACTATTCCAGATCATGGACCATCGTCGGTCATGATATGCCTGTGTATGTTTGTGACTGAATATCTGCTACATTTTAGGATTACACCGAGGTCCCCATACCACTGATGGGTCCCGAATCTGTCTCCATACAGAATTCTTTCCTCCTGCAAAGACCAACCACCACCAAGGCCACCATGACAATCCAAACCAAAAGCACGAAGGGAAGGGAGGGGATGGTGGGAAGCTGCTGCTTCTTCCAAACTTCCCCCACTGGACTTCCAGAGGACAGACCCTCCTTTTCCTCCCTGGGAGACCCTCCCCAACATCCCCCATCCAATAGGGTAAGCCTTAAACTTCCTTCCCATAATTTAACCCTCTGTTGTCCCTCTATTTCCCCTAATCATGTTGACTCTGCGCTCATTTTTTTTTTTTGCTCCGGGCCCACCTTATTAGTGGGGTGCTCTCAAATTTGACTGCAAAAGTGGAAAAACCGCTTTAAGTCCCTACGGAGAAAAGCGCAACGGAAACAAATTATAAATGAAACTTCATCCGTTTGCTCTGACACAGAATGGCCGTTGTGGACTTCACCGAGCCGTGAACTTCTCCTACCCGATTACGGGATGCTTGCACAGACATCGTCTCCTAACCGTTCATTACGACAGAGGAGACGGTGAACTCCCAAGATTAACATTTGTAGACACTGAAACACAAGGAGCCGGCGGTTTGATTAGATCTGGTCCCCTGTCTGCGCGGCGACTTCAAAGCGGCAGAGCCGTTAATTCAATTAAATGGCGTATTAATGTGTCTTAATCTCTTCCCGTCACCCTTATCCCCAAGCTTCCAGGAGCTTTCTTTACATCCTTACCTCCATGACACCCCTGAAACATGGGAGGTCACGCCAACCCTGCTTAAAGGAGCCATACATCCAGGCAAATAAAAAAAAAAAAAACTTTTCCAATGGCCAAAGTTTTTAGCAACATTTAACCCCTTCATAACCAAGGTGCTAAAACAAATCCTAACGCCTGAACACGGGTTTGCAACTTTGACACGTGTTCGTAAAACTGTACATATCACAACTACTTAAAGCGGAGCTCCAGCCAGAGGGGGAAGTTCCACTTTAAGTCTTTGTCCCCCGCTCCCCATTAAGGATTGGCACCTTTGAGGAAAGGGGGGTACCCGAAGTCTACAGGGCCATACACAAATCGCAGCACTTCATGCGCATGCACAGTGGGCACCCGGCTGTGATCGCCCAGGCAATCGGAAGTGGAAGTTGTCCTTTCCCCCCCCCCCTCCCCTCCGTCTTCTGGGACATGTGACAATTCCCAGAAGACTATGGGGCCATTCACAAAGAGCAGTGCTTCTCGCGCATGCGCAGTGGGCACCCGGCTGCGATTGCCTAGGCAATCGGAAGCAGAAGTTATCCCCCCCCCCATAGTTTTCTGGGACACGTGACAGGTCCCAGAAGACTATGGGGCCATTCACAAATCGCAGTGTTTCTCGCACATGCGCAGTGGGCACCCAGCTGTGAAGCCACAAGCTGTCAAAGCCGGGTGCCTACACTGAAGATGCCGACGCCGGGGAGAGAAACCAGCGGTGGTGAGGACACCACCAGACTGAGGGACAGGTAAGTGGCTGCATTTTAACAGTCAGCAGCTACAGTTTTTGTAGCTGCCGACTTTTATTTATTTTTTTCAGCTGGAACTCCGCTTTAAGTGTATCCGGGTGAGGTCATACCTCGTCTTTTCTTCAGGACAGATTGGGCTTCCATTTGGTGGCAATCGATATTTCCTGACGTTGTTTTATTATCAAGGGGAAACTGGCCACAGATAGTAAAAAACATAATTTTTTTTAAATTTAGCGGTCTATTTTGATGACACCACCATGACCCACCACCCAAAAAAACCTGCAAGATAAATTCTCCTGTTCCTGACGATAGCGGCGATACCACATAGGTGCGCGTTATTTGCGGTTTGTGATCATAGTAGGGCAATGAAACCAGAGTATGCATTTTGGTTTTGATCCTGCCTACAACACACTGACCCCCGACACTGACACTAACTGGCATTACCACTGATACTCGCTAAACTAGATCAAGCCTCATCTGCTTAATGCGGTATTAAAGCCGAAAGCAAACATTTATTATATTGCAGCTTACCAATTCTTGAATACAATGGCTGTATTCGTTTTCTTTTATAGGCTTTATTTTATTCGCACCTGGTGATCCAGCCAGTAAGTCTGTTGTATTTTTTTGCCAAGGCAACAAAGGAGTGGCTCAAGAAGAAGCACATTATGATCCTGGAGTGGCCTAGCCAGTCTCCAGACCTTCATCCGACTGAAAATCTGTGGAGGGAGCTGAAAATTCAAGAAAGCACATGTCCAGGCCTGTGTGAAGTCTGCCAATGAAAATCTGAATGATGCAGAGGAGGACTGGTGGAAAGTGTTGAGGTCAGATGAGACCAAAATCCAGCTCTTTGGCATCAACTCAACTCGCCGTGTTTGGAGGAGGAGGAATGCTTCCTATGACCCCAAGAACACCATCCCAACTGTGAAACATGGTGGTGGAAAAATTCTGCTTTGGGGGTGTTTTTCTGCTGAGGGGACAGGACAACTGCACCGCATCAAGGGGACGATGGACAGGGCAATGTACCATCAAATCTTGGGTGAGAACCTTCTTCCCTCAGCCAGGGCATTGAAAATGGGTCGTGGATGGGTGTTCCAGCATGACAATGACTCAAAACACACAGCCAAGGCAACAAAAGAGTGGCTCCAGAAGAAGCACATTAAGGTCCTGGAGTGGCCTAGCCAGTCTCCAGACCTTAATCTGATTGAAAATCTGCGGAGGGAGCTGAAAGTTCAAGAAAGCACATGTTCAGGCCCGTCTGAAGTCTGCCACTGAACATCTGAATGATGCAGAGGACAACTGGTTGGAAGTGTTGTGGTCAGATGAGACAAAAATTCAGCTCTTAAGGCATCAACTAAACTCGCCGTGTTTGGAGGAGGAGGAATGCTGCCTATGACCCCAAGAAGACCATCCCAACTGTGAAACATGGTGGTGGAAACATTCTGCTTTGGGGGTGTTTTTCTGCTGAGGGGACAGGACAACTGCACCGCATCAAGGGGACGATGGACAGGGCAATGTACCATCAAATCTTGGGTGAGAACCTTCTTCCCTCAGCCAGGGCATTGAAAATGGGTCGTGGATGGGTGTTCCAGCATGACAATGACCCAAAACACACGGCCAACGCAACAAAGGAGCGGCTCAAGAAGAAGCACATTAAGGTCCTGGAGTGGCCTAGCCAGTCTCCAGACCTTAATCCGATTGAAAATCTGTGGAGGGGCTGAAAGTTCGAGTTGCCAAACGTCAGCCACCAAACCTTAATGGCTTGGAGAGGATCTGCCAAGAGGATTGGGCCAAAATCCCTCCTGAGATGTGTGCGAACCTGGGGGCCAACTACAGGAAACGTCTGACCTCTGTGATTGGCAACAAGGGATTTGCCACCAAGTACTAAGTCATGTTTTGTGAAGGGGATCAAATCCTTCTTTCCCTCATGAACATGCAGATCAGTCATCATTTGTTAGACGCATTTCTGCTGAATTTGTTGTTGTATTCTGTCTCTCAGTGTTACAATACACCGAACATTCGATGTTTAGACCGATCATTTCTTTGTGAGGGGCGAACATTCAACATCAGCAGGGGAGGAAATACACATTTCCTTCACTGTATATATTCCTCCTTATCCCGGTTGCCAATTGACTGTGATAAAGCTCTATATCGTGCGAAACGCGTCATCATGGTAACTGGGACTTGTTGTGATTGGTCTCCTTCCTACTGAGGATTTTCGATGGTTGTTCCTGGATTCCTTGTGTTCACTTCCGGAGTGCCGTGACGTCACTTGTGTGAGATTTCCGGCAACCGAGGAGGTCCACCCTGCTCCTCTCATCCCTCCTGTGGGGTTTCCTTGGCCTTGGACACCCGTACACCATCTACTGTGGCTCTCTCACCTTCCATCTACAGTGCTCACCCTCCGGGCTCTCCATTATCATGTCTACAAAACAGTAAGCCGCTCCCATCATTCCTTGTCTATAGTTTGCACCCATCCCCGTATGACATCCATTCATGGATATGTCCTTATGGCGATTCTTGCTTTTATTGCTACATTAAACTGTTTTATATTGTCTGCTGGTCACGAACATTATTGTTTTTTATTCTGGACATTCGCCATGAGCGCTCTGATTTTTTATGCTTTTTTAACGGAATAACCGGTCTTGCAGATGTAGCAGTTAGAGGGTGGAAACAAACCATTTAACACTGACAGGGGTGCCCTCAATGATCGATTTATGTAAAACCGTTATCCCAAAAAAGAAACAAAACTGTTTTTCTGTAATGGCTTATAAAGTATTAGCTGCAGTTTGGCTTAAATTTTTTTATAGTGTATCTAAATCTGCTAGTACATCTAATGCTCCCCTCCCCCCAGACTAACAGCACTGCTGTCCAAAGAACGAGACCCAGAGATGTGGGAAATAGCTCGGTCTCAGCTTTTCCAGCATGAAACACAGGAGCACATACACTCACCAGCCACAATTATTAGGTGCACCTTGCTAGAACCGAGTTGGATCCCCTTTTGCCTTCAGAACGGCCTTCATTCTTCGTGGTATGAACTCAACAAGGTGTTGGAAACATTCCTCAGAGATTTTGCTCCATATTGACATGATGGCATCACGCAGTTGCTGCAGATTTGTGGGCAGCAGATCCAAGATAGGAATCTCCTGTTCCACCACATCCCAAAGGTGCTCTATTGGATGGAGATCTGGTGACTGTGGAGGCAATGGGAGTCCAGTGACCTCATTGTCATGTTCAAGAAACCAGTTGGAGATGATTTGAGCTTTGTGACATGGAGCGTTATCCTGCTGGAAGGAGCCATCAGAAGATGGGGACACTGTAGTCATAAAGGGATGGACATGGTCAGCAACAATACTCAGGTAGGCCGTGGTGTTTAAATGATGCTCAATTGGTACTAAGGGACCCAAAGTGTGCCAAGAAAATCTCCCCCACACCATGACACCACCACCACCAGCCTGAACCATTGATACAAGGCAGGATGGATCCACCACACCATGACACCACCACCACCAGCCTGAACCATTGATACAAGGCAGGATAGATCCACCACACGATACCACCACCACCAGCCTGAACCGTTGAAACAAGGCAGGATGGAGATTTTTTATTTATGTATTAATGTCATACATATCCATCCTCAACTTATATATAAAAGTACAAAATATAATAAATAGAATAAATACAAAACTAAACAAAGAAACTGAAAAAGTCCCAACAACCCCTGTGGGAGAAATAATAAACAAAGAACATAAAAGTCCATAACCTGAAAGGAAAAAACGGAATTTATATACAATATGTACAGTACAAGGCTTTTATGGCCGAGACCATATAATTAGGAGCCTCTATGGCTCAGACATAAACATAAACCATAAACAATTTCCATTCAAACCTGCCGCTTACGGCCTATATGGCCTAAACTATATATAAAAAAACCTAACCATTATATACACTACGGGGGAGGGCTAAGGAACCCGCAGATCTTCCACGTCTGACCCCTACAACCTACCATGCAAAAGGCTACCAAAAAGACCGAAACGCAAAAGCTAGGGAGTGCAAGAGGCAGAAAACAGGGACAGTTCCCATCACCCGAGATCAACAGACCGCAGCAACAGGCTTGATGTTCCTCCACGCCTCCATCCAAGCCCTACGCCGCAGCCTGTCTTTCTCAAGACCCCGAATTTTCCCAACCTCAGCAAGGATGTCACTCACCACCACCTGAACAGGGAGGACCTTCTGCCGAATGGAGACCTGACACCGTGCCATCCAAGTGTAGTAACGGACAACTAAGTTAAATAGAAACAAGGTGTCCAAATCAAAACCCATGAGACGCTCGAATGCTCCATACACCCACTCCGCATACGACATGCGATGGAGGAAAGGAACACCCAGAGACCCTCCCACCTGTTTATACACCTCTACGTTAAAGGGGCACTGAAGCAAGAAGTGGTCCATAGTCTCCACTTCACCCCCACACTCCGACCTCGGACAACCACGGTCATTCGGAGGACGGTACTTCAGGTTAACAAGGCAGGATGGATCCACCACACCATGACACCACCACCACCAGCCTGAAGCGTTGATACAAGGCAGGATGGATCCATGATTTCATGTTATTTACTCCAAATTCTGACCCTACCATCTGAATGTTGTGGCTGAAATCGAGACTCATCAGACCAGACGTTTTTCCAATCTTCTATTGTTCAATTTTGGTAAGCCTGTGTGAATTGTAGCCTCCTTTTCCTGTTCTTGGTTGACAGGAGTGGCACCCGGTGTGGTCTTCTGCTGCTGTAGCCCAATCTGCTTCAAGGTTCGGTGCGTTCAGAGATGGTATTCTGCATACCTTGGTTGTAACGAGGGGTTATTCGAGTTACTGTTGCCTTTCTATCATCTTAAACCAGTCTGCCCATTCTTCTCTGACCTCAACAAGGCATTTTCCCCCCACACAACTGCCACTCACTGGATATTTCCTCTTTTTCAGACCATTCTCTGAAAACCCTAGAGATGGTGGTGCGGGAAAATCCCAGTAGATCAGCAGTTTTTTAAATACTCAGACCAGCCAGTTTGGCACCAACAACCATGCCATGTTCAGAGTCACTTAAATCCAGTGGCATCACTAGGGGGGTGTGGGCGGAGCTGGGTGACACCATCACAGGGGGCGACACCAAAATGAAAAGAAGAGCTGTCAATGGCTGTCATCCATCTGAGCGAAGTGTCCCCCGGGTACTGGAGCTCCTCAACCCTCCTGCAGCCCCAGGAAGAGCCGTGCCATGCGGAGGGTGAGATGTCGGGTCCCGGCTGTGGGGGGGGGGGGAAGGGGGGGGCTGTCATTTCCATGGGATTACAGCGGCTTCTGTAGGCCAATTCACACCCAGCCTGTCCCCCGTACACCGGAGTGGAGCTCGCCCCCGCCCTCTGATTGGACGACTCCTACTCTATATGTCAGTCCATGAATGGTAATGACCCAGCCCATTTGCATCACACATCACCGCCCGGTCCCTGCACAGGACATCCTTCCTTCTCCCAACACAGAGCCCGGGAGCGGGGTGACACCACATGTTACCGCTCCGGGTGACACCAACCCTAGTGACGCCTCTGCTTAAATCCACTTTCTTCCCCATTCTGATGCTTGGTTTGAACTTCAGCAAGTCATTTTCACCACTTCTAGATGCCGAAATGCATTGAGTTACCGCCATGTGATTGGCCGATTGGCAATTTGAGTTACCAAGCAATTGAACAGGTGGACCGGTGAGTGTCTGTGCGGCAAGCAGGAATAACGCGTACGCAGTCGCCAAGGGGTTAAACACTGGTGCGGGAAAACTCACATTTCGATGTGTAGACTATCCAAGAACCAGTTCAGCAAAACGGAATGTGAAAGAGCAACTAATAATTATAATTAGCAGAAACTAATAATTAGAATTACTAGACAGGAAGTCGTCTCGTGTGCCGGAATAGATGCCCTGAAAGTAAACCTTCATTTGATCTAAATTTACATCTAGACGGTTTTAGGAAACCTCTCTGCAGTTACCGTGTCATTAAACGCTTTTTCAGGTTTAAAAATGATGCAAGACTTTGGATACAGACATTCAAATGTTTCCAAAACCCAAGAACAGAAATGTCATTGTTGCTCCCCTGCCCCTGTGGTGGCCATACATGCTCCAATTGTATGATCTCACTGTTCAACAAATTTTTATTTTTGCCAGTTTTGGAAACAAAAGGATCCATTTCTTAATGAATTTCACATTCTGAGTTCAAATATAACAATGAAATTTGTCAATTGGCTCTAGTTTTTCTGTAAACGGAAAGTTTTCTACTATAGGCGTAATGACTACATAATGCACAATAATTATATAGATAGATGTCTTTCCACAAATATAAAGCAAGTGATATTGACTACATAACAAAGCCTAAATGGCATAATATATTGCATAGGATTACCAAGAAAAATTATAGCCATAAGCTAAGTTGAATCATTTTAATACTTAGGATTCTCACTAGTTTTGTCTTCAGTTTGTGTCGGTTTTGCTTCTCTTGGCTTTTCTCTTGTATTCGAGGAAAGGGCTCTCTCTTACAACTGCACGTGACTACAAGCTTCAGGTTCTTCCTCACTTGACTCAACCACGAAGGATTCTGGTGCTTTAGGAATTGGTAGCCCCTCTCCATGAGGAACTGGACGTATTGCCGATGGAACATTTGGATAGTGCACAGATAACTTTTTCTTCTTATTTAGCCCTTTTACAATTGGAGGCACCATACAAAAGTAACAATTACTAACATGATCTGTTGGCTCTCTCCAAATCATTGGCACAGCGAAAGGCATAGATGCCTTTTTTCCATTCAACCATTGCTCCAGTGCCGTCCCACAAGAATTGCAGCATATATGTGGTGCCCAGCTCTTGTCCTGGTCTCCTATCTTGCAGCCAAAATACAAGTTGTAGGCTTTCTTAATCATTCCTGTTATCCTCCTTTTTTGTGAGATAAAAGTTATTTCACCGCAGATATAGCAGAAATTATCTGCTTTATTCACACAAGTTCGAGGCATTACTGAGTAGCCTATATAAGCAGAAAACGAAATGTAAAGACGCTGTCCAACTACAATCAGCTACAGATACTGCAGCTTTTATGCAGCGAAGTGATGCAATTAAAGGCTAATATTGCATCATCTCAGTATACATGCAATTTTCTATTGGTCACCAGTATCAATTGCGCAATATGCAGCTGAAGTTGCATCATAATTTTGAATGGCTTACGTCATTAGATGGGTGAATATATCATGGAAACTAGAGCCAATCAACATTTTTTAGGGTCATTTTCGTTTTCAGCACCCCAAAATTATGTAAGATTAGCTAATTTTATGCTCAAAACTTTTTACCTGTTGAACAGTGTAACATCTGCAAATATCACAACAGCTACAACTTCCCTTTTTGATGGATTTAGACTCAATTTAGATCCGATTTGAATCAATCGGCCAGAACGAACAATTAAAAATCGGTTGGTTTTGCTTTGATCGGGAGCACGGAGATACTTTGTTCCTGATGTTGACTCCTAGATTGCAAACTGCAAGGATCAGGGCCCTCCTATCCCTCTTGTATTGAACTGTATTGTTGCTGTATTGTCTCCCGTTATATTGTAAAGTGCTGAGCAAACTGTTGGTGCTATATAATCCTGTATAATAATAATAATGACTGATGATTTCTATCAGATGATAAGATTTTGGAAACAGAGAGAAATAATCTGCATTTGCAAAAGTTACAATCTTATCTTAACCACTTTGGCTCCGGAAAGGTTTTATCCCTTTCATGACCACGGCCATTTTTTATTTTCTGGCTTGAACCTCGAAACGCGTCAGAACCAGCTAACCAGAGGTTCACAGTCCCCCACCAGACCACCCACAGGGGTTCCTGGACCACTCTGCATCCCTTGCGACATGCTTCTCATTTTGATCTGATTTTATATTTCTCTTGTGAGCATTTTACATTTTCTAAACAAATCTCATTTTTAACCCCTTGGCGCCGGCGCCTCCCGGACCTTTATGGGTTTCAGAAGCCGGGAGGTGGGGTGGGGGTTTCTAGGGTCATGTGACCGCCGTGATTCGCTGTCACATGATCGGGAAAGGTGCCGTTCGAAAGAGGAGATCGGGACCTTTCCGTGAGTACCAGACATGTGTGCTGGGAGCGCGCTCTCAGCATATATGTTTTTCTTAATTGCATGCAACTGTGCGGTTGCTCGGCCTCTGGGCCCGGACCCCGGGAAGCTGCACATTTGCGTGCGGCCGGCGTGAAGAGGTTAAGGTAATGCACCAGGCCTGAGCGCCCTCTTTTGGTTTCTTATATACAGTTCTCTTTGGATTTCCCTGGTCAGTTGAGAGCAGCAAGGCTTGCATTCCTTCTTACTCATGTGGGGACCATTTGGAAACTCAGGCACTGCCCAAAGGCCCGGGGTCAGTAGAGGGCCCCATGAGATGCCCCTGGTACCTTTTTCATAGGCTTTTTTGAGTTTCCATGCATAATGAGGGGCCCCATGATCCCCTATTGCCCGGGGGCCCCATGAGTTGTCAGTCCGCCCCTGGGCCCCCGGGCAATAGGGGATCATGGGGCCCGTGTCCTCGCCCACACTCAAACCACACCCAAAAAAGCCTATGAAAGGTACTAGGAGCATCTCATGGGGCCCCCTACTGACCCTGGGCCTTCGGGCAGTGCCCGAGTACCCGAATGGTCAGTCCACCCCTGGTGGGGATACTGACAGCGTGGAGTCCACTGTTCAGTGCAGGAGCACATGCATTCGGTTGCTTTATTCTGCTTTCCTTTTTTATTTTCTATTTGGCACTGCGCTACTTTAACTGGTAATTGCGCAGTCATGCGACACTGTACCCAAACAAAATTCATATACCTTTTTTTCACACAAATAAAGCTTTCTTTTGGTGGTAGTTGATCACTGCTGGGTTTTTCATTATTTTGCAATACAAATTGAGAAAATTATTATTATTATTCTACAGTATTTATATAGCGCCAGTTTGCTCAGCGCTGTACATTACAATGGGAGACAATACACGAGACAGCACAGTAACAATACAATACATGAGGGGCTCGTGGGCCAGAAAAGACCAACATTTAAAAAAAAAAAAAAAAAAAAAATTTTTACTCTCTGCAATGAAACATAGTCAATAAAATAAAAAAAAAGAAAAAATGAAGTTTCTTCATACATTTTGGCCAAAGTGTATTCTGCTACATGTCTTTGATTAAAAAAATATCCCAATAGGTATAGAGATTGGTTTGCGTGAAAGTTATAGGGTCTACAAGCTATGGGATGTATACTGGAATTTTTTTTAACTACTAATGGCGGCGATCAGCGATTTATAATGGGGCTGTGGGAGTGTAGCGAGCAATCTGACATCACCAATGACATTAATAAAGGGATTAGTGATCATACTGTACCAGGGGCGGACTGACCATTTGGGTGCTCAGGCACTGCCCGAGGGGCCCAGGGTCAGTAGGGGGCCCCATGAGATGCCCCTGGTACCTTTCATAGGCTTTTTTGGGTGTGATTTGAGTGTGGCTGAGGACACAGGAGCCCCATGATCCCCTATTGCCCGGGGGCCCCATGAGTTGTCAGTCCACCCCTGTACTGTACACTGCCACTTACTAATGATACTGGCTGGGAAGGGGTTAACATTTAGGGAGATCAAGGGGTTAAAATGTGTAACCAACAATTTGTAATGTGTGTAAAGTGTGCTTGCTAAGAGATCTCTCAGTTACTCATCCCTGCTTTGCACAACCCGAGGGCCCAGGGTCAGCAGGTGGCCCCATGAGATGCCCCTGGTAGCTTTCATAGGCATTTTTGGGTGTGGTTTGAATGTGGTCAAAGAGACAGAGGCTCCATGATCCCCTATTGCCTTGGAGCCCCATGAGTTGTCAGTCCGCCCTTGGTGTCACCCCTCCAGAGAGGAAGAAGCAGTGCTAGTGTAGCAGTGAAATGAGTATCCCTTGAAGATGTGTATCCCCTGAAGCAGCTGCGCATGTGCCGGTTTCAGGCCGATCTCTGAGCCAGCAATCGGCTTCTTCGATCTGAAACCGGCACATGCTCAGTTGCTTCAGGGGATACTCATTTTACCGCTACATCGGGGCGGGGGGGCAGCTGTCACTGTGCCGGCATCCTGCACCCCCTGTGATGGTGTCACCCGGTGCGGTCCGCACCCCCCCCTAGGAACGCCACTGAATATGCCCTCTCATTATAACCATTGTTTATGCCCCACTGATACCGGCGCATTTTCTACTCCCACTGGCCACAGTCCGGCCCCCGTAAAGCCTGAAGGACAGTAGACCAGCCCTTTGCTTAGAACGTTTGGAGACCCCGTGGTGTAGAAGAATATTTTACCTTTGAAAGACATTACAAGTTTGATCTAAACGTGGCTCTTTCTAGGGCTGTAGAACACCTCAGGACATGTCAGGCTTCCTTCACCTATCTGGATAATGGGGGATCTTCCATATGACACCATCACATTCCTTTAATGTTTTAACATCTGCCACCTGTGCTGGTGGGCCTGGCTTTGATCAGCCTCCTGCCTTTGATAAAAACAGAACTTTTCTTCTCCTTGATGAAGGCTTCTAATAATGTGACATTCATGTCAGGATCTCAGCTAAGCTGTTCCCACTGGATGGTGTACGTAAAGCCAAAACCTTTGTTAATGATTTGGATACGGTATTGAAGGGTTAGAACCCAATGTCAGGTTTTTTTTTTGTTGTCTGCGGAGATGCATCCTCTCGATTTGTCCTTGTGCCTGTTAGTAGGACCGAAAGTGATGGGGAATCCAAAATCTGATGCAGTAGTTGCCATGTTCTCCCCATGATGCAGAATGCATGAATCCAAAAAAAAAAAGACAACACAATATCGCTAGTAACTAGATAAATGATCCCAAGGCTGAAGCCACACAAAATTAGATCTCTATGTGATCACCTGGTTTACATGTACTGGATGTACTCTCACCGGCCACTTTATTAGGTCCACCTGTTCAATTGCTTGGTATCACAAATTGCTAATCAGCCAATCACATGGCAGCAGTGCATTTAGGCATCTAGACGTGGTGAAGATGACTTGTTGAAGCTCAAACCAAGCATCAGAATGGGGAAGAAAGGAGATTTAAGTGACTTTTAACGTGGCATGGTTGTTGGTGCCAGACGGCTGGTCTGAGTATTTCCAAAACTGCTGATCTCCTAAGATTTTCACGCAAACCATCATTTACAGAGAATGGTCCAAAAAAGAGAAAATATCCAGTGAGAGACAGTTGTGTAGAGGAAAAAGCCTTGTTGATGTCAGCGGTCAGAGGAGACTGGGAAGACTGGTTGCTGCGACATTCAGATGGTAGGGTCAGAATTTGGCATAAACAACATGAAATCATGGATCCATCCTGCCTTGTATCAATGGTTCAGGCTGGTGGTGGTGTCATGGTGTGGTGAATCCATCCTGCCTTGTATCAATGGTTCAGGCTGGTGGTGGTGGTGTCATGGTTCCATCCTGCCTTGTGTCAATGGTTCAGGCTGGTGGTGATGTCATGGTGTGGTGGATTCATCCTGCCTTGTATCAATGGTTCAGGCTGGTGGTGGTGGTGTCATGGTTCCATCCTGCCTTGTATCAATGGTTCAGGCTGGTGGTGGTGGTGTCATGGTGTGGTGGATTCATCCTGCCTTGTATCAATGGTTCAGGCTGGTGGTGGTGGTGTCATGGTGTGGGGGATCTATCCTGCCCTGTATCAATGGTTCAGGCTGGTGGTGGTGGTGCCATGGTGTGGTGGATCCATCCTGCCTTGTATCAATGGTTCAGGCTGGTGGTGGTGGTGTCATGGTTCCATCCTGCCTTGTGTCAACGGTTCAGGCTGGTGGTGATGTCATGGTGTGGTGGATTCATCCTGCCTTGTATCAATGGTTCAGGCTGGTGGTGGTGGTGTCATGGTTCCATCCTGCCTTGTATCAATGGTTCAGGCTGGTGGTGGTGGTGTCATGGTGTGGTGGATTCATCCTGCCTTGTATCAATGGTTCAGGCTGGTGGTGGTGGTGTCATGGTGTGGGGGATCTATCCTGCCCTGTATCAATGGTTCAGGCTGGTGGTGGTGGTGCCATGGTGTGGTGGATCCATCCTGCCTTGTATCAATGGTTCAGGCTGGTGGTGGTGGTAGAGGTGTAAATGGTGTGGGGGAGATTTTCTTGGCACTAGCAAGGTGGACCTAATAAAGTGGCCCGCGAGTGTATAGATGAGCATGCTGTCACTGGTGGGTGATGTTCTGAATCGTATTAGTGCCAAAATAATGGCTCGCTTATCTGGCCACCAAGAGTGTGATGCGTGGAACCAAGTACTTATTCTGCTCTGCATAATCCTGAGGCTGGTGAAATGAGCTTCTGGTTCAGACTTAACTTTGCACGTTCAAGTGTTCGTCCAAATGCAAGTCTTTCAGCCGGTTCAGCAGGAGCTGAATATCACATATACTAGTGGTTTTTCTCCCTATCGCTTCCTCTTTCTACTGTTTAAGGGTGTAAAGGATGCGGTGGTTGTATGCACCCACTATGTCCTTAGAAAGCGGTGACATCACCTAACTATGGATTTTAAGGGAGAAACCCATATAAAAATCTAGGAAAAAAAAGCATGAGGTCCCTTCCAAAAATCGACACCAGACCCTTATCTGATCATGCAGCCAGACAGTCCAGGAAAAGAAGTTGGGAAGAAGGGGTTAGAGGAGCGGGGATCCCTGTGACTTCATTAACCAAATATGGTCATGTCCATAAATGGTAACAGAACTCACCCACCCAGGAGACCAACCATGTCCCTTTAATTACATTTAAGCAGCAAGGACTGTGTGTGTTGGCAAGTTTTGTTTCCTCTTTCAACAGGTCAGCAGGAGTCATGATTGACATGGAGGTGCATCATTGGACAACAAGATTGACTGTGGATCAGGGGCAGACTGACAACTCATGGGGCCCCAGGGCAATAGGGGATCATGGGGCCCCTGTGTCCTTGCCCAAAAGAAAAAAAGCCTATGAAAAAGGTACCAGTGCATCTCATGGGGCCCCCTACTGACCCCGGGCCCTCGGGAAGTGCCCGCGTTTCCAAATGGTCAGTCTGCCCCTGCTGTGGATGTACATTGTACCCATTCACACGAAGATTCCAGATTCCGATAAGCCCCCCTGCCCACAGACCACCACAACCACCGAGCCAGGGTTGTGGGGAAGAGACCCTTGATTCATCAACATGCCCTCTCCTAGCAAGGTACCCCCATATTGATGACAGTTGGCTTGGTATAGTTCAGGTCAGGGGTACCTCACACTTTTGGTTTTTTTTTTGCGTAGGGTTCTCCCTTAATCTTCCTAGCGGTAATCCCGAGTGTGGCTCGGGGTTCATTTACAGTACCAAAAGCGGTAATTCCGAGCCACACTCGGGATTACTCTATAGTGCTTCTCCTGTGATCCCCCCGATCCTTAGCTTGTCCTGCGATCCCTCCAATCCTTAGTTTGTCCTGCAACCCCCCGATGTCCTCCTGCTGTGTCCTCCGGCCAATGCCGGCATCTGTCTTCCGGTTCCGTTCCGAAAAAAAGAAAGAGAGAAAAAGGAAAAAAGGGAAAAAGAAAAAGAAAAAAAAGGGGAAAAAAAAAGAAAAAAAAAAAAAGGGAAAAAAAAAAGAAAAAGGGGAAAAAAAAGAAAAAAAGGGAAAAAAAAGAAAAAAAAAAAAGGGAAAAAAAAGAAAAAGGAAAAAAAGAAAAAGAAAAAAAAGAGAAAAAAAAAAAAAAAGATAGTTTCAAGGCCATGCTAACTCTCCAGCATCTACCAAACACTGAAATTTTAATCTTAGGTGGACTAACTTTTAAATTGGTTTTGGCTGCTAATTTTAGTTTCCCAAAAGCTTGAAAATGAAAATGGGAGTGACTGAAAGAAACCAACAATAGCAATGGGAGAACATAGAACCATTCCTTAATCCACCTTTGTTTGGTTACATCTCAGCGAGAATGAGACACAGAAATTGAATTCTATTTGGAGAATACAGATCGGTCACATGAACTTCCTGTTTCCCGGTGATGAGGAGCGCGGTGATCTGAGTGACAACACTGAAATATCTTCATTAGCCTTCTGTGCTGTTCTTAGTCTGGCAGTCAGTGGAAAGGAATTCAGCATCATCAATTGTTATGGAATCGTGCCTCTGATATATCTGTGAAGCACCGATTATTCCAATTTCTGTTCCATTACATATAACTCACAATTACGGAGATAAGCCATTGACAATAAAACCCAAGAATTCCGACCTTACAGAACCGCTAAAGTGCAAATTCCTATCACCACCAGCTGAAACTTCAAACCAGGCCGTAGGACAGAACCTTTAATACCTGCAGAAATGAGTGAAGAAGCAGACAGCCGGACTGAGTGACTCCAGTCTTTGCTGAACTCCAGATGGATCTAACTGGAGTTCAAAAATCATAGTTTTTTATATCTCTAAAGAAATCCAAATGTCGGTTCCCTGCAAGAGCCATAATATGCACCTCTCCACACAGCCCCCAACTCCAACCTTTTTTTTGCTCCAGCATTGCACCTTTCGACATTCTCTTCTGGGAGTGTTAAATGCTCACGTCCACCACTGTGCGCCGGGATTTCTCCTCTTATCCCTAGATCAGTACAGGACTCAGCAGTGACATAGAGGTCATAAAGGAGGAAGCAAGGCAGGGGACACAGGCATACAACACTATGGGAAGTGTCAAGAGGTGAAGAATCTTATAGAAGCTGCAGTTCTAGAATATAGAGGGTAGGAGAAACTGGAAGTTACCAGAAGAGTCAGATATCGAACACTCCCAGAAGTGTTGAATGCTGAAGTGTCTTATGGAGGATATTGTGCCAGAATGGAGGAAAGATAGGAAGACATGGGCCACCCAAAAAGTCAGTCATCCAACACTGCCAAGGTATGGAATACTAAAAAAAAAAAAAAAAAAAGTCCTATGGAGGCTACAGCTCTAGAATGGAGGGAAGATAGGAGACATAGTCAACCAAAAGAGCCAATCATTGGACACCGCTAGAGGTGTTAAATAGTCTTATGGAGGCTACAGCCCTAGAAAAGAGGAAAGGTAGGAGACACTGGCAACCAGAAGAATCATTATCCATCACTGCCAGAAAGGGTCAAATGCAAAAGAGTCTTATGGAGGCTACAGTGCCGGAATAGAGGAGAGGTAGGAAGACATGGGCCACCCAAAAAGTCAGTCATCCAACACTGCCAGTAGTGTTGAATACTAAAGAATCCTATGGAGGCTACAGCTCTGGAATGGAGGGAAGATAGGAGACATTCCACCAAAAGAGCCAATCATCAGACACCGCTAGAGGTGTTGAATGCCAAACAGTCTTATGGAGTCTCCAGTGCCGCAATGGAAGGTAGAAAGACATGGGCCACCCAAAAAGTCAGTCATCTAACACTGCCAGTAGTGTTGAATACTAAAGAATCCTATGTATGCTACAGCTCTGGAATGGAGGGAAGATAGAAGACATATTCAACCAAAAGAGCCAATCATCGGACACTGCTAGAGGTATTGAATGCCGAACAGTCTTATGGAGTCTCCAGTGCCAAAATGGAAGAATGGTAGGAAGACATGGGCCACCCAAAAAGTCAGTCATCTAACACTGCCAGTAGTGTTGAATACTAAAGAATCCTATGGAGGCTACAGCTCTGGAATGGAGGAAAGATAGAAGACATATTCCACCAAAAGAGCCAATCATTGGACACCGCTAGAGGTGTTGAATGCTGAAGAGTCTCATGGAGGCTACAGTCTTGGAATAGAAGGAAGGTAGGAGACACTGGCTTGATATAAAAAAAGGGGACACATCTGCCATGGTGCACTGTGGTTTCTTCCTCTGACCACTACATCACTACAGGACTCAGCAGTGATATGGGGTCAGAGGAATGGACCACAGTGTGCGACAGAAGACACAGGCATCCAACTCTCCGACTGTCAAATGCTGAAGAGATTTATGAAAGCTATCGTGCTGGAATAGAGAGAAGGTATGAGACATGGGCCACCAGAGAGGAGAGTATAATAGCTCTTTTCTGCAGGGACCATAGATTTTGATTTTAACCTGACAAGGTCTCTTTAAACAGAATTTGACCCCCTATCCATTCAAGGCAAAGTCATTTGTCTACTGATGGTATTTATTAAGGGCTATGATGAAGCAGTGGGGGAGCACAGCCAAGATCTCCATCCCGTCCCCCATGCATAGCATTTCTAGGGCCTCCAAAAAAATCTGCTGAGAGCTGCAATCAACCCTTAAATGCTCCACGAACCATACACACTTTAGAGGACACTGGCACAGCAAAGATTTTACAGGTAAGCAATGCCTATTACCATTGGGAGTCCAGGGAGAACCTCGCCGGGAAATTTGTCCTCTCCTTGCTAACTAATTCAGTAAAGGACAGTTCGGTCATGATTAATTCAGGAGTGGCAGATAATTATTTCCAAACAGTTTATCAGAGCTTGTTGTTATTTTAATCCCTGGATACACAATGTGAGATTGGCCGCACCTAAGTGTTAAATTGCCTGGAAGCTTATTTATTTTTAACGACTCGTTTTGCACAATATTAAAATGAGGCCTGACTGATGACAATGGGATTCATCTCCAAAAACAAGCTGGCACAGCACTCGTGTTTAAGCCGATCAGAGTCTCGGGCAATTGCCCTGCAGGTAATTCACCTCACTTAGGTCAATACTAATTTGATTTGAAAAGATAAAAAAAAAAAAAAAAAAAAAGAAGAAGTAAACGTATTCCATTCCATGAAATGAGGATATTTGATGGGTCCATAACATACTGGATGTAAAGCTGACATTTTGAGCTATCTATAAATAAGAGCTGGTAGTTTTCCCAGTATGGGGTTACCAATAGCAGGGGCGGACTGACCCCCCACTGCCCGAGGGCCCGGGGTCAGTAGGGGGTCCCATGAAATGCCCCTGGTTCCTATTATAGGCTTTTTTTTGGTGTGCTTTGAGTGTGGGCAAGGACACAGGGGGCCCATGATCCCCTATTTCCCGGAGGTCCCATGAGTGGTCAGTCCGCCCCTGACCAATAGGTAGGTCAAGTGTGTTTTGGAAAAATATTGCCCGCAATAAAATGATTTATTATTATAATACAGGACTTCTATAGCGCCGACAGTTTGCTCAGCGCTTTACATTATGGAGGGAGACAGTACAGTAACACTACAATTCAATACAAGAGGGATTCGAGGGCCCTGATCCTGGGAGCTTACAATCTAGGAGGGAGGGGATAGTGGTACAAAAGGTAATTAGCTGTGGGGGATGGAGTGGTAGGAAGAGTAGAGGATTCCAGTATTAGCTGGGGGTGGGGTAGGCTTCCCTGAAGAGATGGGTTTTCAGAGTGTGCCTAAAAGTGAGCAGAGTAGGCGACAGCCTGATAGATTGGGGTAGGGAGTTCCAAAGGATGGAAAACTCATACAAATGAGCGCAGAGAGGCCACTCCAGGTGGAAACATGTGAACAGTTAATCATGAGCTCACCACAGCTGCCTTGTTAATCATTTGCATGATGAAGAGAACTGGAAAAAAAAGGCGCTGTGGAAAATGCTCTCAGACAAGCACCTTAGTGAAGGTACATCTTTATTCGGTGAGATAAAGTAGCAAATATAATAAAATTGACCCGCCTGAAGTGGACAGTGTGACTCCGATGGACGGCCTGTCCGCTCTGAGGGGAGCTCAGATCAGAGAATGCTCCTGTCTTCTTCAAATCACGTGGTGTCAGCGTACCAGCGTCCTGGGTGGTGTCACCATGGCAAGCGAAGGCAGTGTCTGGCGTTGGCTTCAGCTGGGAGCATATGTAGGGTTACCAAGATGACATGTTTTGCGCAGTTGCGCTTTGTCAAGTCTCTAGTTCCAGAGGATGAGTGAAGCCCTTGAGAAATCCTGGAGACGGGCATGGGAGGAGGAGACAAGGGAGCTAGAGAGTAGGAGGTCTTGCGAGGAGCGGAGGGGACAGTTTGGGTGGTATTTAGAGACAAGGTCAGTGATGTAATTAGGGGCAGTGTTATGAACGGCTTTATACGTCAGTGTTAGTGTTTTGAATTTTATCCGCTGGGCAATTGGAACCAGTGGGATAGGCAGAGAGGGGTGGAGGACACTGAGTGGAGGCCAGTGGAGGGATTGGCAGAGAGGGGTGGAGGACACTGAGTGGAGGCCAGTGGAGGGATTGGCAGAGAGGGGTGGAGGACACTGAGTGGAGGCCAGTGGAGGGATTGGCAGAGAGGGGTGGAGGACACTGAATGGAGGTCAGTGGAGGGATTGGCAGAGGGGAGTGGCGGATACAAAGCGGTTAGTAAGGTAAATGAGTCTGGCAGCAGCGTTCATGATGGACTGGAGTGGGGAATAGCCTGCGATGAGGTCAACCAATGAGGAGGGAGTTACAGTAGTCAAGGCGTGATATAATAAGGGAGTGAATGAAAATTTCTTGTGTTTTAACCACTTCATGTCCGGACACTTTCACCCCCTTCCAGTCCGGACACTTTCACCCCCTTCCAGTCCGGACACTTTCACCCCCTTCCTGTCCAGGCCAATTTTCAGCTTTCAGCGCTATCACACTTTGAATGACAATTGCGCGGTCATGCAACACTGTACCCATATGAATTTTTTAGCATTTTTTGAGACAGATAAAACTTTATTTTGGTGGTATTTATTCACCACTGGGATTTTTATTGTTTTTGCTATATGAATGAAAAAGTCCAAAATTTTTGAAAAAAAAAATTTTTCTTATAAAATTTCACAAATAAATCTTTCTTCATAAATCTTGGGCAAAATGTATTCAGTTATCTTTTTAGTAGAAAAAAAAATAACCCAAATTAGTTTATAACCAGAAATTAGAATTTTTCAAATACATTCTCCTATTGTTTTTATCTCACAGCGCCAGATAGCTAGGTCTGTGCTACTGTATCTGTGTACAGGTCACCTTCCAGTATATTAGTAGCTGAATCTGTTTTTTGCAATAGAGTTTATATGCAGCTTCTGGTTTAGTAAACCTGTCCCTTCTGGCCTGAGATTCTTAGCTCAGGGCTCAAATACCAGCATAGGCTAGAGCCAGGTTAGGCATCCGATGACCACTTCTGGTAGTCTGAGGTCCAGCTGCATGGCAGAGTACATGCTACTAGGGACTCAGGTAGATGGAGTTTCATTGCCACACCACAGTTTGTGTGTGTGAGAAGCTGCATTCCAGGCTGGTTGGACAATGGCTTTGTAGTCTCCCATCACTACACATCTTGTCTTCAGATCTCCCATCACAAAGATGAATGCCACATTGTAATCATCCCCAAGTGCCTCTGCAACTGGACTTTGCTGCAACCTTCATCTGCAGGTATCTATCGATAACTATATATACACCTCGGTATTCCCTATCAGATTTCCAGTTAAAAGTATATTGCATATCTTTTAAGACATTTAGCATGCTACCTCGTACAGAAAATAGCTGACGGTCACTCTGAATATAAAACAAAAATGAGAGTCTTAAGATGTGCTTCACATCTTCTTTCAACAGCCAGTTAATGTCATTTACAAGCAGTTATATGTCAAACTGTCAGCCGTAAGTGATCCAACTCTGGAGTAGTTGTCCATCTCCCCCTTGCTGCTCTAGAATGGGTTTTGGCGTTTGTGATTTCAGAGTTGAATGCTCCAATTTATTGCAGGTATTTATGCATCCCTTTACATACTGTACATTCATAGTTACATAGTTAGTCTGGCTGAAAAAAGAAAAAAAAGTCCATCCAGTTCAACCATAGCAAAAAAAAAATAAAAAAGATATAATCCTATACCCACAGTTGATCCAGAGGAAGGCAAAAAAAAAACCCCAGCAAAGCATGACTCAATTTGCTCCTGCAGGGGAAAAATTCCTTCCTGAACCCCCCGAGAGGCAATCAGATATTCCCTGGATCAACTTTCCCTATAAATGTTATATCCAGTTATATTCTGTGTATCCAAGAAAGAATCCAGGACTTTCCTACAGCAATCCACTGAGCTGGCCACAACCAACTCTGGAGGGAGTCTATTCCACATTTTCACAGCTCTCACTGTGAAGAAACCTTTCCATGTTTGGAGATTACATTTCTTTTCCTCCAGACGTAAAGAGTGGTCCCTTGTCCTCTGTGATGACCTCAGGGGGAATAACTACACCGAGTTCACTATATGAACCACTGATGTATTTATACATGGAGATCATACCCCCCCTTATGTATTATACATGGAGATCATACCCCCCCTTATGTATTATACATGGAGATCATATCCCCCCCTTATGTATTATACATGGAGATCATATCCCCCCCCTTATGTATTATACATGGAGATCATATCCCCCCCTTATGTATTATACATGGAGATCATATCCCCCCCTTATGTATTATACATGGAGATCATATCCCCCCCTTATGTATTATACATGGAGATCATATCCCCCCCTTATGTATTATACATGGAGATCATATCCCCCCTTATGTATTATACATGGAGATCATATCCCCCCTTATGTATTATACATGGAGATCATATCCCCCCTTAATCTCCTCTTCTCAGTAGAGAATACATTCAGTTCCTCTAATCTTTCCTCTTAGTTGATCTCCTCCATGCCTCGTATCAGTTTAGTTGCCCTTCTCTGTACTTTCTCCAGTTCCCCAATGTTCTTTCTGTGAATTGGAGCCCAAAACCGAACTGCATATTCCAGATGAGGTCTTACTAATGATTTGTACCGGGGGGGGGGTAATATGATATCTCTCTCTCTGGAGTCTATACCTCTCCTAATACAAGAGAGGATTTTGCTCTCTTTAGAACCCGCAGCTTGACATTGCTGCCATTATTAAGCTTGTGATCTACCAGAACCCCCAGATCCTTCTCCACCATTGACCCCCCAGATCCTTCACCATTGACCCCCCAGTTGTACCCCCGTAGTATGCATATTCTTAGCCCCCAAGTGCATAACCTTACATTTATCAACATTAACCCTCATTGGCCACATAGTCCTCCAATTACAGAGAGCATTGAGGTCGGCTTGTAAGTTGGAGACATCCTGTAAGGACATTATTCCCCGGCACAGCTTGGTGTCATCTGCAAACACTGAAATGGGATTCATCATCCCAGACCCTATAGTGTTTGTAACTATATTAAAAAGTAAGGGTCCCAAAACTGAACCCTGGTGTACACCACTAATAAACACAACCTTGGGGTATCCCACTAATAACACTGACCCTTGGGGTACATCACTAACAACACTGACCCTTTGGGTACACCACTAACACTGACCCTTGGGGTACACCACTAATAAAACTGAACCTTGGGGTACCCCACTAACACTGAGCCTTGGGGTACCGCACTAACACAGCCTTGGGGTACCCCACTAACACTGACCCTTGGGGTACACCACTAATAAAACTGAACCTTGGGGTACCCCACTAACACTGAGCCTTGGGGTACCGCACTAACACAGCCTTGGGGTACCCCACTAACACTGACCCTTGGGGTACCCCACTAACACTGACCCTTGGGGTACCGCACTAACACAGCCTTGGGGTACCCCACTAACACTGACCCTTGGGGTACACCACTAATAACACTGAACCTTGGCGTACACCACTAACACTGAACCTTGGCGTACACCACTAACACTGAACCTTGGCGTACACCACTAACACTGAACCTTGGCGTACACCACTAACACTGAACCTTGGCGTACACCACTAACACTGAACCTTGGGGTACCCCACTAACACTGACCCTTGGGGTACCCCACTAACACTGACCCTTGGGGTACCCCACTAACACTGACCCTTGGGGTACCCCACTAACACTGACCCTTGGGGTACACCACTAATAACACTGAACCTTGGCGTACACCACTAACACTGAACCTTGGGGTACACCACTAACACTGAACCTTGGCATACACCACTAACACTGAACCTTGGCATACACCCACTAACACTGAACCTTGGGGTACCCCACTAACACTGAGCCTTGGGGTACCGCACTAACACAGCCTTGGGGTACCCCACTAACACTGACCCTTGGGGTACCCCACTAACACTGACCCTTGGGGTACCCCACTAACACTGACCCTTGGGGTACCCCACTAACACTGACCCTTGGCGTACACCACTAACACTGAACCTTGGCATACACCACTAACACTGAACCTTGGGGTACACCACTGACCCCCCTAGACCATTCAGAGTATGAATAATTAACCACTACGCTCTGAATACGATCTTTTAGCCAGTTTTCTATCCATTTACATACAGATTTTTCTAGCCCATAGACACATTCACATCAGCCCCCCGCCCTCAAGGAGTTTACATACATTCTAAGGTCCCCATCTCTCATACGCACACATACATGGGCCAACATAGACAGGAACAAACCAACCTACCAGCTTGTCTTTAAGAGTGTGGGAGAAAACCCAAGCAAGCACAAGGAAGAAAGTGCAAACTCCATGCAGATAAGTGTCCTGACCAGAGACCCCACTGCTGCAGATATGAACCGGGGGCCCAGTTCTGCGAGGCCACTAAGCCACTGTGCTGCTCCAATACAGCTAGAAATATTTGGAGCAACAATGGGAGTGCAGAAAACCTGCACCACACAAATGACATCTACAATTCTATTAGTGGACAGACATGTAAAGGAACCGTCAGTATCAGAAGAAAAGGCAAAACTAAAATGAGACGCATATAACGTCTCAACAAAAACTTCACTTCAGTCTCTAGACTGCTCTGGGGGCCTCCAAACAAGGAAGAAAGTTGGAGCTGTCCTTCCAAGGAAGACCATATAGGTAGAGAAGAAGTGGAAGAAGTCGACCACAGCTCAGTTTCTGAGCTGGAAGCTACCACTCAGGGGCAGACTGACAACTCATGGGGTCCCCGCCCACACTTAAACCACACCCAAAAAAAGCCTATGAAAGGTACCAGGGGCATCTCATGGCCTACTGACCCTGGGCCCTCGGGCAGTGCCCAAGTTCCCCAATGGTCAGTCCGCCCCTGCTACCACTGCATTCACAGCAACCGGGGTTTAGGCAGGAGACAAAAATTAAGAATAACAAACAAACTAGAGGTGTGCAATCCATAGTTTTCTTATCACGTGGGTAACTTGACCCAAACAACAGTTTTGCTTTAAAGGACATAGATATTGGGTCCAATACCAGAGGCATCCCTAGGGTTGGTGTCACCCGGTGCGATAACACTTGGTGACACCCCCTCCGTCGATCCCCACAGAATGGATCAGATCTGCGGACTGAGCATAATGGACCGGACTCCGATCCATTATGCTCAATCCGCAGATCCGATCCATCCTGCGGGGATCGTCGGCTTTCTTTACAACTTACCTTTTTCATGGAGTGGGTCTGGTGTCACTCCTTATAGGTTGCATGCCGACGGTCCCCGTAGGATGGTTCGGATCTGTGGATTGAGCATAATGGATCGGAGCCCGATCCATTATGCTCCCCAATCCGCAGATCCCATCCATCCTGCGGGGATCATCGGCTTTTTTTACAACTTACCTTTTTCATGGAGCGGGTCTGGTGTCACCCCGTATAGGTTGCATGCCGATGATCCCCACAGGATGGATCAGATCTGTGGATTGAGCATAATGGATCAGAGTCCGATCTGCAGATCCCATCCATCCTGCGGGGATCATCGCAGGGGCGGACTGACAACTCATGGGGCCCCCGGGCAATAGGGAATCATGGGGCCCGTGTCCTCACCCACACTCAAACCACACCCAAAAAAGCCTTTCTGGAAAGGTACCAGGGGCATCTCAGGGGGCCCCCTGCTGACCCCAGGCCCTCAGGCAGTGCCCGAGTTCCCAAATGGTCAGTCCGCCCCTAGTTCGTCGGCATGCAACATATATGGAGTGACACCGTACATGCTCCATGAAAAAGGTAAGTTGTAAAGAAAATCGACGATCCCCGCAGGATGGAGTCCAATGTCACTGGATACAAAGAAAAACAAACAGAGGGCGCACCAGCCTGGTGCATTATCATAAAAAATGTTTATTGGAAGGATAAAAAGTAAGTATCGTTCTCAACCAGGGTTCCATGGAATCCTATGGTTCCTCCAAAGGTCAAAAGGCACGTCATACTAAACAGCGGCATCCAAGCCACATTGCATACAAGTCCAAAAAAAAAATGGAACCCTGCTAACGCGTTTCGAGGTCTCAGCCTCTTCCTCAGAACCACCAAGCTGTGAGTCTGTACCTCTTATATATGCCACACATGTGGGCCGTTCCTGGTTGCACCAGAGGCGGAGACTGGAGTCATAGGAGCTGTTCTTACATGCCATCATAAATACGAATGTAAACATCAATGCAGACATCATTTGAGTGATACCACATAGAATATTATAAATAATAGAAGGACCACAAATCACATAAAACACGTAGAAAGCAAAAAAGAAATCCATAAAAAAAAAAAAAAAATGTATATATAAATAAAACACACACACACACACACACACACACACACGAAAAAGAAAAAAAAAAAGCAATCCCATGGGGACAAAAATATCTATTTTCATAAGAAAGTTCGATCCCATCCTGATCTTAAAATATATCCACAACAAATCATCCATCCGTACCTGCGTTTCATGATGAATGGTTGATGATTATTATTATTATACAGTATTTATGGCGTCAACAGTTTGCGCAGCGCTTTACAATATAAGGGAGACAGTACAGTTACAATACATTTCAGTACAGAAGGAATAGGAGGGCCCAGCTCATGGAGCTTACAATCTAAAGGAAGGGGGAGGGGATAGCTGTGGGGGATGATCTGGTGGAGGTGATTCAAGTACAGTTCTTAGGTGGAGGTGGGGTAGGCTTCCCTGAAGAAGTGAGTTTTCAAAGATCGCCTAAAGGCAGACAGGGTGGGGGCTGACCAGACATGCTGTGGTAGGGAGTTCCAGAGGATGGGGGAGGCTCTGGAGAAGTCCTGGAGGCGAGCGTGGGAGGAGGCGATGAGGGAGCTAGAGAGGAAGATATCATGGGAGGAGCAGAGCGGGTGATTTGGGCGATATCTGCGGACGAAGTTGGCGATGTAGCTAGGGGTAGTGTTGTGCATGGCTTTGTAAGCTGTGGTTAGTATTTTATACGTCGGGTTAGTGGAAGCCAATGAGGGGATTGGCAGAGAGGGGCATCAGTCACTGATCGGTTGGTAAGGTGTATGGGTCTAGCAGCAGTCGCTGATCGGTTGGTAAGGTGTATGAGTCTAGCAGCAGTCGCTGATCGGTTGGTAAGGTGGATGAGTCTAGCAGCAGTCGCTGATCGGTTGGTAAGGTGGATGAGTCTAGCAGCAGTCGCTGATCGGTTGGTAAGGTGGATGAGTCTAGCAGCAGTCGCTGATCGGTTGGTAAGGTGGATGAGTCTAGCGGCAGTCGCTGATCGGTTGGTAAGGTGGATGAGTCTAGCGGCAGTCGCTGATCGGTTGGTAAGGTGGATGAGTCTAGCGGCAGTCGCTGATCGGTTGGTAAGGTGGATGAGTCTAGCGGCAGTCGCTGATCGGTTGGTAAGGTGGATGAGTCTAGCAGCAGTCGCTGATCGGTTGGTAAGGTGGATGAGTCTAGCAGCAGTCGCTGATCGGTTGGTAAGGTGTATCAGTCTAGCGGCAGTCGCTGATTGGTTGGTAAGGTGCATCAGTCTAGTAGCAGCATTCATAATAGACCGAAGGGGCGATAGCCTGTGTAACTGTAGACCAGTGAGGAGGGAGTTGCAGTAGGATGATGATACAAATGCTCACACTAGAGCTACTAATAGGGACACACATACTGGTCAGCGGCTAGTCATTGTAGAAGAAGCAAGAAGAACTTTCTTGTGTAAAGGAGAAAAGGATCAATATAAGAACAGGTGAATGATGTAGACTTACATGACTGTGTGTATAGGGACATGATGAAGGGTCACTTGGACCTCACAAGATGAATAGGACACTGTAGGGGTGTTGATGGAATGGAGGTTACTGTAGAAAAGGATGGACCGCACATAGACACGCTGCACATACGCTGGCTGGTGCGCTCCAGCCGAATGAATGTCGCCTCTCGCAACCAGGAAGTGCGGACGCAGTATTTTTTATTTTTTTTTTTACTTAGAAAAATTATCATTTTAAAATAAATTACAAATTCAGTCACAAAATTTTAAAATGCAGGGTACGGGACTATAAAGGGATAAAATGGTGTGAGGCTTCAACTGGGCTTGAATTCACGAAGACATCTGTACAACGGGTTTACGAAAATATCCAACAAGAACAGCCTTCAGCTTTATATAGTAGGCGGACTAATGAAACACGACCTCTAATTGGCTGCTCTGGGTCACTGCACATGACTGCCCTCCACATGGTGTCATTTAATAAAAGTCATATAGGGATGTAAAGCGGCACAGCCGGGTACAGAGGTTACATAGAGAATGACACAAGACACGTGGTGACCGATCAGCGTCTCCAAGACAGGTGGGTTAATGTCAAGCAGCCAGTCCTGGAAACATCTTCCGTCTGCATCTCCTCTCTCGTTACCACCCCCCCCCCCCCCAGCATGTGGCTCTCATTATTGGAGAAGATATTTGACAGCTTATGTTGGAGGGGCAGAGAAGGAAGCCCCCTCTTCCAGAGAAGGGCATAACTGGGTAAACTGACAGTCCAGTCTTCCTCCAGTGATATATCCCATCCAAAGATGAAAATTCCAGAATACACTGACTCCACGCAAAGTGATTGCTTAGAGCAGGGGTGTCAAACTGGCAGCCCTCCAGCTGCTGCCAAACTACAAGTCCCATGAGGCATTGTAAGATTGACAGTTACAAGCATGACTCCCAAAGTTAGAAGCATGATGGGACTTGTAGTTTCTCAACAGCTGGGGGGCCACCAGTTTGACACCCCTGCTCTAAGCAATCACTTTGCTGGAGTCAGTGTATTCTGGAATTTTCATCTTTGGATGGGATATATCACTGGAGGAAGACTGGACTGTCAGTTTACCCAGTTTGACACCCCCTGCTCTAATGTGATGGAGGAGGCTCTGATGTGAAGAGAGGACACTGATGTAGAGAGGATGTGATGGTTGGACCTCTGACGTGATGGGGGGATTGACACCCCTGGCTTAGCGTGAACTTGGATGGTAAAGCGACAGGTTCACTTTAATTCCAGGCAACTGGCTGCAAATACACCCCCTCCCCCCCTTCACCACTGATGTTCCATACAGTTACCTGACTCAAGGGCAAGCTAAGCTTTGCATAAGCTCCAAATCATGACTTGAAGCTCAAACAAGGTTGTGGACTACCCCCCCCCCCCCCCCCCCAACCCGACCATGTTAAAAACTAGCAAAGAAGGAAGAGGACCAGAAGCAGAAGTATTGCATCCAGATTTCATTTTATCCAGAATCTTGTATTCTAAAAGCCAACATGTTTCAGCGGTTTAAAAGGAACCCTCTCCATCAGGGCTTAGTGAACAAAGTAAAACACAGCAAACTCAGTGCTTGGGATGGACTCAGCAAAGACTATGGTAACAATTCAGATGTCCTGGAAAATGCACTCCTTGTTACCCGCAACAGACCCGGGTAGTCCAAAGTCACTGGATACCAAGAAAGCAAACAAACAGAGGGCGCACCGGCCAAGTGCATTATCGTAAAAAAATATTAAAAAGGATAAAAAAGTAAGTAGTCAGGGGTGTCCCTAGGGTTGGTGTCACCCGGTGTGATAACGCTTGGTGACACCCCCTCACTTGGATGGGGTCAACACAGACTTCCTGAGGTTCAGGATCCACTCAAAGTCCTGTAGGGAGCGCATGGTGACCGCCACACTGTCCATTATGATCTGATCCATCCTGCGGGGATCGTCGTCTTTCTTTACAACTTACTTTTTTGTGGAGCGGGTCCGGTGTCACCCCGTATAGGTTGCGTGCCGACGATCCCCGCAGGATGGATGGGATCTGCGGATTGGGGAGCATAATGGATCGGACTCCTATCCATTATGCTCAATCCGCAGATCCGAACCATCCTGCGGGGATCGTCGGCATGCAACCTATACGGGGTGACACCGGACCCGCTCCACAAAAATGGTAAGTTGCAATGAAAGCCAACGATCCCGGGGATTGTCGGCTTGCTTTACAACTTACCTTTTCATGGAGCGGGTCCGGTGTCACCCCGTGCGGTCGGTGTCACCTGGTGCGGGCTGCACCCCCCCGCATCTGCCTCGAGACGCCACTGAGTATCCTACTCACAATTGACATACAGGACAAAGGCACACCACACTGAACAGCGGTGTCCAATCCAGTGGGTCTAAGGAAGAGGCTGAGCCCTCGAAACGCGTTAGCCTGTTGGAAGTCCAGGGCTCCATTTATGGACTTGTATGCAGTGTGGATTGGACACGGCTGTTTAGTGTGGTGTGCCTTTGTCCTGTATGTCAATTATGAGTACAAAACTTACTTTTTATCCTTTTTAATAAATATTTTTTACGATAATGCACTTGGCCGGTGCGCCCTCTTTTTGTTTTCTTTGTACTTGGTTAACAAAGTATCTATTGAAGGATACAGTTGGAGAGATCCTGAGGGGTAGTTTGTATGTTTGCTCCAGAAGCCAGTTAAGCAGCCTTACAACCACTCTCCCTGGCCAATCACCAACACAGGGGAGGAAGGAAGGGACTTACATGGCTCCCCGACACCAAAAAGGAACAGATTTATCTTGTTCAAAATGGAGCCCCAGGGGAATTGAGAAAGGGCAATGAAGGCAGCTGGTGGGGCCCCCATAAACTGAACCTGTTGCTTTGCCCTACATAGGTGAAACACACATTCAGATTAAGGTCACATCCCTTTTTTTCTTTTTTTATAAACCGCTCAGGTAGAACATAACTTGAAGTTATACTTAAACCCCCCCAAAAAAGGGGGGGAAGGGGGGGGGTTGGGGTAGCAACCCCATATTTATGTCTGTTGAATAGGATACCACAGCCTCAAAAAAATATACAGAATCTAGAAAACCCTAATCAAGCGGCATGACTTTGAAGGTACCGGTTTCGTTACAAAGTTTCATAAAATCAACAATTTTCATGATATTCACTAAAAAGGCTTTACTTTAAAAATGCTGCTACAATCAATTTTTCCAAAAAAGTATGAATGTCACTCTCACTGCATGTATCTCCGGCACCCCAAATGCACATAAAACAACATTAGATGTTCCGCTGTTAAAAAGCAAGCAAGACCGGGTGACGTTTCAATGCGTTTCTTGGGCCAACGCCCGCTTCTTCAGGAAACTGGGGAGTTGTCAGTTTCTGTACAGCAACATGGTCATCCAGTGGATATAGAAGAGAAGCACCCCTTCTCCCCCTTTAAAAATAATCATGTTTTGTTGCTTTGCAGCCTGAAATGAAGACAGACACAGTTATCCAGCTGGATTTACTCAAACCTATAACATCCAAGTAAAAGAAACATCTCAGAGAAAAAAATAAAAAAATCTGAAAAAAAACAGTCACTGAGCGATTTTCCTTCTATCCTGACAAGTGATACAGTCCCTGCTGCTGAGAAACCCCCCATAACAGGATATTACCACCCCCCCCCCCATAACAGGATATTACCACCTCCCCCCATAACAGGATATTACCACCTCCCCCATAAAAAGGGTATTACCACCCCCCCCCATAAAAAGGGTATTACCATCCCCCCCCATAACAGGATATTCCTTCCTCCATGCTGTACTGTAGGAATGGTGGTATGTGGACAGTGAGCTGGATTGGATTTCCACCAGATATATCGTTTAGTGTTGAGGCCAAATCGTTCCATTTTAGTGTCATCTGACCAGAACGCCTTTCTTCTTGTGGCCTCAGATCCTTCAAGGTGCGTTCTGGCAAAGCTCAGTGGTGGCCTTTCTTGAGGAGCCATGTTTTTCTTGCAACCCTCCCATACAAGCCCCATTTGTGGAGGATTGGTGATATTTATTTATTTCAGGTACTTATATAGCGCCGTCAATTTACGCAGCACTTTACATATATATTGTACATTCACATCAGTCCCTAACCCTCAAGGGGCGTACAATCTAAGGTCCCTGACCCTCAAGGGGCGTACAATCTAAGGTCCCTGACCCTCAAGGGGCGTACAATCTAAGGTCCCTGACCCTCAAGGGGCGTACAATCTAAGGTCCCTAACTCACATTCATACATACACATACTAGGGACAATTTAGACAGGAGCCAATTCACCTACCAACATGTCTTTGGAGTGTGGGAGGAAACCGGAGTACCCGAAGGAAACCCACGCAGGCACAGGGAGAACATGCAAACTCCAGGCAGGTGGTGACGGGGTTGGGATTCGAACCAATGACCCGAGTACTGCCAGGCAGAAGTGCTAACTATTTAGCCACTGTGCTGCCCCTAAGGACCTCTCTTTTTCATCAATTCCTGACATGGCTTCAGAGCTGCTGGAGGCCTTTTGATAGCCTCTCTGACCAGTGTCCTCCTGGCTCTTCCATCCAGTTTGGAGCGACATCCTGATCCAGGGAGGGTCTCTGTTGTACCAAATACCTTCCACTTCTTAATAGAAGACTTCACTGTGCTTCTAGGCATTGATAAAGCCTTTGAAATTTTTTTCTGTATCCATGTCCTGACTTGTGCCCGTCCACCACTTTATCCTGGAGATCCCAGTGACAGTGCCTTGCCACCCATAGTTGACTGTTTGCTTCAGGGACTGATATGCTCCAGGAAAGCTATTTTCATGCTGAGCTAATCAAAATGACCACAGCTGAAATTCAGATGGCTTTGTGTGCCATTGAGAAGGTGATTAGCTACACCTAACTGAGTTTACAAGTCATTTTTAGGAGGGGGGGTGATCCTTCTTCCAACTCCGTTCTGTTTTTGATTTTTTTTTTTCTGACATGTTGGTGTTTCATCTTTCACTTGGATGATCGAAGCTGCACTGAGTAAATACAGCTGGATAACACAAAAACAGCGTGTCTTCATTTCAGGCTGCAAAGCAACAAAATGTGATTTGTTTAAAAACAATTCTTCTCTATATCCTCTGTACATACAATCTGTTCAAAGAACAGAGACATCATCTCCGATGATGGACAACGTGGTCCATGAACTTAGATCATGGAGCTCAAGGAATGTGGTTCTTAAAAATCTAGGTTTGCTCGCCCCCTTTTTCAGGGTATGTAAAGTCCCCTTCCTCTGTGATTCAGCCCGGGTTCATACTGATGTGGTCTGGATTTTGCAGCGTTTTCTGCGCGAATCCCGCACCGCATCAGAATCACACCCCGTTCATGCGAACCGCTGCGGGTGTGTATGGTAAGTTAACAACACCCTAAAATCGGTCTGCAAAACGCGGTGTGATGTGCAGAATCGGATCGCATAGGTGTGAATACTCATGTGATTTGATTCTAGTGTGGACCCAAAAAAGGGTCCTGTGCCTTTTTGGTGTGGATATGGTGCAATTTGAGCCATACATAATGTACGTCTGAAATCGCACTGCACACAAATCCCATGTGATTTGCACAGGAATGCGGTGCGGTTCCCGTGCGAATCATATGCGATGTACCGCAACGCATGAGTGTGAACCTAGCCTCAAGGCCAGGGGCGGACTGACCATTTGGAAACTCGGGCGCTGCCCGAGGGCCCGGGGTCAGTAGGGGCCCCATGAGATGCATATGGTACCTTTTTCATAGGCTTTTTTGAGTTTGGGCAAGGACACAGGGGCCCCATGATCCCCTATTGCCCGGGGGCCCCATGAGTTGTCAGTCCGCCCCTGCTCAAGGCTGAATGTCTGGACTTGTCCATCACTGGAGATGTTCTTTTAACCGTTTGGATGTATGATCATGTTGCTATGCACAAGGCCAGAACGCCCCAGTTGTTCCTGAAGAAGCAGGCGTTGGCCCAAGAAACACATTGAAACTTGACCCCATCTTGATTGCTTTGTAACAGTAATCTAATGTTTACATTTACACTCTCCGGCCACTTTATTAGGGTCACCTGTTCAATTGCTTGGTAACACAAATTGCCAATCACATGGCAGCAGCTCAATGTATTTAGGCGTCTAGACGTGGTGAAGTCGACTTGTTGAAGCTCAAACCGATCATCAGAATGGGGAAGAAAGGGGATTTAAGTGACTTTGAACGTGGCATAGTAATTGGTGTCAGACGGGCTGGTCTGAGTATTTCAAAAACTGCTGATCTCCTGGCATTTTCACGCACAACCATCTCTAGGGTTTACAGAGAATGGTCCGAAAAAAAGAGGAAATATCCAGTGAGCGGTAGTTGTGTGGACGCAAATGCCTTGTTGATGTCAGAGGAGAATGGGCAGACTGGCTGCTTCAACTTTCAGATGGTAGGGTCAGAATTTGGCGTAAACAGCATGAATGCATGGATCCATCCTGCCTTGTATCAGTGGTTCAGGCTGGTGGTGGTGGTGGTGGTGTCATGGTATGGTGGATCCATCCTGCCTTGTATCAATGGTTCAGGCTGGTGGTGGTGTCATAGTGTGGTGGATCCATCCTGCCTTGTATCAACGGTTCAGGCTGGTGGTGGTGGTGTCATGGTATGGCGGATCCATCCTGCCTTGTATCAATGGTTCAGGCTGGTGGTGGTGGTGTCATGGTGTGGTGGATCCATCCTGCCTTGTATCAACGGTTCAGGCTGGTGGTGGTGGTGTCATGGTGTGGTGGATCCATCCTGCCTTGTGTCAATGGTTCAGGCTGGTGGTGTCATGGTGTGGTGGATCCATCCTGCCTTGTATCAATGGCTCAGGCTGGTGGTGGTGGTGTCATGGTATGGTGGATCCATCCTGCCTTGTATCAATGGTTCAGGATGATGGTCGTGGTGTCATGGTGTGGGGGAGATTTTCTTGGCACTAGCAAGGTGGACCTAACAAAGTGGCCAGTGAGTGTATATGCATTCACCTGGGGTATATACAGCGAGAGTGCCATTGATCCTTTCAGCAACATGTTCGTAACATTTTGTTTTAATGTAATACCTTTATCATGAGTATAATAAAAATGGTTTGATTTTATGACCTTGTATAACAAATTGGTACCTTAAAAGTCCTGTAGCTTGGTTAGGTTTTTCTAGAACATAAAAAATTGGTCAGCCGATTATGACTAACCCCCATCAATCACTCTGGGCGCTCCTAGAATTCTGCAACCCAAAATATTGTTTCATAATTGCCAGTTTTAAGACTTGGACAAACCCTAAAAATGATGTGCTTACATGCTATATGTACTGAATTGTTTGTTACGATTCCAAGGCCACCCACAGTGTTGTTGCAAATAAATTATTAGGAACTCAAAATGATGGTGTTGAAGAACAGGAGAGATAGTGGGTATAATACAGCTCATGAGTACATCGCCCTATATAATGTATATATAGATAGAACAGACTGTGCTCACCTGCTGTCCTGGTCTCATCTGGTCCCTTCAGAGCAGAGCCTTCAGAATTACTTCTCACCAGTGACAACCTTACAAATCAGCCTCTGATCAATGGAATAATAAAAGTTTATGGTCAAAACCCACCTTATTAAGGCCCATTCACACCAGTAACACGTATCGTACATGCATTTTGGAGGGAATTCTAATAATTTCCAACGTATGTCAACCAGGGGTGGACTGACAACTCATGGGGCCCCCGGGCAATAGGGGATCATGGGGCCCCTGTGTCCTTGCCCAAACTCAAAAAAGCCTATGAAAAAGGTACCAGAGGCATCTCATGGGGCCCTCTACTGACCCCGGGCCCTCGGGCAGTGCACGAGTTTCCAAATGGTCAGTCTGCCCCTGATGTCAACACAGTCAACAGGAGAGATAATGGGTATAATACAACTCATGAGTATATCACCCTATATGATAGATAGATAATAGATAGATAGATAGATAGATAGATAGATAGAACAGAGACTGTGCTCACCTGCTGTCCTGGTCTCCGGGTCTCATCTGGTCCCTTCAGAGCAGAGCCTTCAGAATTACTTCTCACCAGTGGTGACCTTACAAATCAGCCTATGATCAATGGAATAATAAAAGTTTATGGTCAAAACCCACCTTATTAAGGCCCATTCACACCAGTAACACGTATCGTACATGCATTTTGGGGTGGGAACCCTAATAATTTCCAATGTATGTCAACACAGTGCGCCTGACCCCTAAAGACACCAGCTGTGAATGCAATGCAACCTACACAGAACAATGTGAGTAGATCCCTAGAGAATGAATTCTCTCCATGGAAAATCCAAGAAAATTACAAGTTGAAGCACACTGTAAAACTGCACCCAACATGTCAAATTCCTGGTCCCCTACTTGCTGTAGTTCAATCCAACAGTCGCTAGGTCACCTCTGTGCCCTATAGTGATAAAAGGGTAAATCGAGAGGGACCACAGCCTTTACCGGGAACTCATCTAGGACTCCTTTTGCAGGAATTCCTTTATTGTACAGTTTATTTCAGTGAAAAGAGCTGCTTTAAGGGGAAAGGTTGAAGAAATGTTATAAAAAAAATTCTATTATAGATAAAAGGACAAATAAAGAGGTGCAGTACTGCAGCAATAGAATGACACCAAGATCATACAACTGCAAATAATAAAAAGGGCCAGAAGGTCCATGGAGTTATTGGTTGAACTTGTCCTTTTTCAGCCTGATCAACTATTAAAACAAACACAGCAAAGATTATTTGGGCACTTAGGCAGCGCATAGAGGAGTCCGTTTTTTTAGTTTAACCAGACGGTTGACATAAAAATCTAAAATAGATTCCCCTCCATGCTCACACTCCATGTGGATAGGGGGAATCCTCCCCGCTGAGCTGTTGTATCCTGGCAGTGGGGGAGACTTCCCTGCAGTCAGAATACACTGATCAGCATTCCAGGCTATAACCGGAGTGGGCACCGAGGTAAAGGAAACAGAATATTGGCTGCAAGGGCTTGACGGGCTTCACAATAAAAGCCATAAGCACCACATAGTTGCCCACCATGGGTGTAAAAGATGGACTGATGGCTCATTCAGGGTTTTTTAATGGCTTTTTTTTCTGCTAAGAGTGTGGTACATTGGTACTGGTTGTCACTGGTTCTGTTACACCCACGCTTCCTCTCCAATAGGACAAAAGAAACTGAGATTAGAAATAGGATCTTTCAGGATGGAGAGTGAGGGGAGGGTACAATAATTATGTCACATTAAGTAGCCCCTTCCTTAACTGAATGAACACAACAGTACTGATCACTCACGGTGTTCATTCATAACTGAAGCATAGTAAACTATTTTATTTTTATTTTTTTTGTGAAGGGGGCCCTTTCAGATTTGCTGCATGGGGCCCCGTGGATTCTAACAGCAGCCCTGTTGGCGGTGCATGGGATAAGATATGTAAAACCACTTTTGAATGGTACCCTAAGCAAAAAACTATTTCCACATGGCACTGCGAGTGAGTGGATGGAGGTGGGAGAGGAAAGTTTTGAACCGTGATCACTCACGGTGTTCATTCATAACTGAAGCATAGTAAACCATTTTTGTTTTTGTTTTTTGTGAAAGGGGCCCTTTCAGGTTGGCTGTATGGGGCCCCGTGGTTTCTAACCACAGCCCTGTTGCCAGTGCATGGGATAAGATATGTAAAACCACTTTTGAATGGTAACCTAAGCAAAAAACTATTTCCACATGGCAGTGTGGGTGAGTGGATGGAGGTGGGGGGAGGACAGTTTTGAACCGTGATCACTCATAACTGAAGCATAGTAAACGGTTTTTGGTTGTGTTTTTTTTTTTAAGGGGGCCCTTTCAGGTTGGCTGTATGAGGCCCCGTGGTTTCTAACAGCAGCCCTGTTGCATGGGATAAGATTTAAAAAAAAAAACACTTTTTAATGGTACCCCAAGCAAAAAACTATTTCCACATGGCACTGCGGGTAAGTGGATGGAGGTGGGGGAGGACAGTTTTGAACCGTGATCACTCACGGTGTTCATTCATAACTGAAGCATAGTAAACGGTTTTTGGTTGTTTTTATTTTTGAAGATTTGTTTGTTGTACGGGGCCCCGTGGATTCTAACAGCAGCCCTGTTGGCGGTGCATGGGATAAGATATGTAAAACCACTTTCGAATGGTACCCCAAGCAAAAAACTATTTCCACATGGCACTGCGGGTGAGTGGATGGAGGTGGGGGGAGGACAGTTTTGAACTTTCCCCGGAGTTCAGCTTTAAGCCTACAATTGCTGTGCAGATGGAAGGGGTAAATCTGGGATTCAGCAGAACTGCACATGCCTCTCTGCCAGAACACAAGATTAGCTAGAAGCAGGCCCTTGCTGTGCAATCCTCCAGATGGATATCATGGCCATAGCTGATGTACTCATCATACTGGGAGTCACTGGGCAGGTCACCCCTAGCCTCCTACTTAATGCTCTTTTAATAAAAAGTCTCTGCAGAGATCGGTTCTCCGTTCTGTCATCTGCCAAAACCTTCTCTGGATAAATTCATGTGTTCGCCAAGAGCGACGGCTGTGCGCAGGAGACCCGGGGCCACCGGTGCTTCACAAATTACTCAGAAACGATATACATCGCCTGACAAATGCATCTCACGCAGGATGGAGGAGACAAATACATTCAAGGTGTCTACTCTGCATCGTAAATAAACTCTCGGGAACGCGGCCCTTCTGCTTCACAACATGTTGGCTTTCTATGTACTAGAGAGGGAAATGTGGAATATGCTGACACCAGGTAAAGAATACTTAAACCCATCAGAAGGTTAAATAACTTTCTGTCAGTTCTGAACTTTGGTAGAATTAAAAGTGTATTTAGAAACAAAAGTTTTTTTCTTGGATGGATTGTGGAAGGACTGAAAGGGAAGTCAAAGTTTAGAGGTGTCAAAACGACAAGAGGCAAGGGGAAATCTTCTACTGGGGACACCTTTTAAGGGAACAATTACATAGTTAGTCTGGCTGAAAAAAGACAAAAGTCCATCCAGTTCAACCATAGAATTGTCTAAAAATGGATTTCCTCTCACTTTTGTAGCACGCAGACCCCTGGCGAGTCCAGCTCTTTGTCCAGAGTCCTATTCCCTAGTGGGTCCAAACAGCCAAGCACATGGTAGCTTCCTATTCTCTCCACACAAGAAGCAAGCAGAACATCCCCCCGTAACCAGGGGTGGACTGACAACTCATGGGGCCCTCGGGCAATAGGGGATCGTGGGGCCCCTGTGTCCTTGCCCAAACTCAAAAAATTTTTGGACTTTTCAATTATATAGCAAACAAAAAAAAAATCCCAATGGTGAATAAATACCACCAAAACAAAGTTTTATCTGTCTCAAAAAAATGCTAAAAAAATTCATATGGGTACAGTGTTGCATGACCGCTCAATTGTCATTCAAAGTGTGATAGCGCTGAAAGCTGAAAATTGGCCTGGACTGGAAGGGGGGGGGAAAGTGTCCGGGCTGGAAGGGGGGGGGGGGGAAAGTGTCCGGGCTGGAAGGGGGGGGGGGGGGAAAGTGTCCGGGCTGGAAGGGGGGGGGGGGGAAAGTGTCCGGGCTGGAAGGGGGGGGGGGGGGGGGAAGTGTCCGGGCTGGAAGGGGGGGGAGAAAGTGTCCGGGCTGGAAGGGGGGGGGAGAAAGTGTCCGGGCTGGAAGGGGGGGGGAGAAAGTGTCCGGGCTGGAAGGGGGGGGGAGAAAGTGTCCGGGCTGGAAGGGGGGGGGAGAAAGTGTCCGGGCTGGAAGGGGGGGGGAGAAAGTGTCCGGGCTGGAAGGGGGGGGGAGAAAGTGTCCGGGCTGGAAGGGGGGGGAGAAAGTGTCCGGGCTGGAAGGGGGGGGGAGAAAGTGTCCGGGCTGGAAGGGGGGGGGAGAAAGTGTCCGGGCTGGAAGGGGGGGGGAGAAAGTGTCCGGGCTGGAAGGGGGGGGGAGAAAGTGTCCGGGCTGGAAGGGGGGGGGAGAAAGTGTCCGGGCTGGAAGGGGGGGGGAGAAAGTGTCCGGGCTGGAAGGGGGGGGGAGAAAGTGTCCGGGCTGGAAGGGGGGGGGAGAAAGTGTCCGGGCTGGAAGGGGGGGGGAGAAAGTGTCCGGGCTGGAAGGGGGGGGAGAAAGTGTCCGGGCTGGAAGGGGGGGGAGAAAGTGTCCGGGCTGGAAGGGGGGGGAGAAAGTGTCCGGGCTGGAAGGGGGGGGAGAAAGTGTCCGGGCTGGAAGGGGGGGGAGAAAGTGTCCGGGCTGGAAGGGGGGGGAGAAAGTGTCCGGGCTGGAAGGGGGGGGAGAAAGTGTCCGGGCTGGAAGGGGGGGGAGAAAGTGTCCGGGCTGGAAGGGGGGGGAGAAAGTGTCCGGGCTGGAAGGGGGGGGAGAAAGTGTCCGGGCTGGAAGGGGGGGGAGAAAGTGTCCGGGCTGGAAGGGGGGGGAGAAAGTGTCCGGGCTGGAAGGGGGGGGAGAAAGTGTCCGGGCTGGAAGGGGGGGGGAAAGTGTCCGGGCTGGAAGGGGGGGGGGAAAGTGTCCGGGCTGGAAGGGGGGGGAAAGTGTCCGGGCTGGAAGGGGGGGGAAAGTGTCCGGGCTGGAAGGGGGGGGAAAGTGTCCGGGCTGGAAGGGGGGGGAAAGTGTCCGGGCTGGAAGGGGGGGGAAAGTGTCCGGGCTGGAAGGGGGGGGAAAGTGTCTGGGCTGGAAGGGGGGGGGAAAGTGTCCGGGCTGGAAGGGGGGGGGAAAGTGTCCGGGCTGGAAGGGGGGGGAAGTGTCCGGGCTGGAAGGGGGGGAAAGTGTCCGGACTGGAAGGGGGGGGAAAGTGTCCGGACTGGAAGGGGGGGAAAGTGTCCGGACTGGAAGGGGGGGAAAGTGTCCGGACTGGAAGGGGGGGAAAGTGTCCGGACTGGAAGGGGGGGGGAAAGTGTCCGGACTGGAAGGGGGGGAAAGTGTCCGGACTGGAAGGGGGGGAAAGTGTCCGGACTGGAAGGGGGGGAAAGTGTCCGGACTGGAAGGGGGGGAAAGTGTCCGGACTGGAAGTGGTTAAGATTTAATCAACCTCCGGCTCATAGACTATAAGGCCAAAGTATGTGGACATCCTTCATGATGTGTGAGTTCAGGGGTTTTCAGTGAAAAGTACAGACAATACCAGGGGCGGACATCTCATGGGGCCCCCTACCGACCCCAGGCCCTCGGGCAGTGCCCGAGTTTCCAAATGGTCAGTCCGCCCCTGCCCGTAACAGTATGCAGGGGCCCTTCTCTCCCACAGCCACTTGTAAAATGTGTGCAGCTGAGCAGGATTCGGTGAATGAATGAACTACAAGTACCGCCTGCCACCATGGCAGATGGGCTTTTAGTTCTCAATGGAAGCAGAGTACGGTGATCACTGCCCTCCATTGACACTTCCTCCAGCAGAAAGACCATACCTCAGTGCAGACAGAAAGCTGGAGGAAGAGTCTGCGAAAGCCTGACATTGCACCCCTTACTGATGGGGTTCTGGAGGAGGTGCTTATAGAAAATCGCTCTGTATTACGTATCAGCCATTTTATATACATGCTTTTATATGTTTTTATTGAAATTACAAAAAATACTATTTTGTTTAAACATATGACTGAATGACGTGCCAGTATGAGACCTGTAAAGTACTTTTGTATGGTTTGATGCCGGTATCTCCCATTATGGGCAATTGACCTCGCCATGCATAGACATCAAAGCTTTACGTTAGCAATAAAACCTTTCTCTAAAGCAGATCGCATAAAGTGGTTGTAAACAGGGGAGGACTGACAACTCATGGGGCCCCCGGACAACAGGGGATCATAGGGCCCCCGTGTCCTTGCCCAAACTCAAATCACTCCCAAAAAAGCCTATGAAAGGTACCAGGGGCAACTCATGGAGCCCCCTACTGACTCTGGGCCCTCAGGCAGTGCCCAAGTGTCCGAATGGTCAGTCCGCCCCTGGATGTAAACCCTTCCATATAACCCAGTGAAGAGATTGGCCTCAGGTGAGATTAACGAAATCCTCCTACATAAGTTGCACCCGATTATCTGCAGTCTTCTGTACATCCGTTCTAAGTCCAGAATTTAGTCCAAAAGCTCATCTGAGCCAGGGGCGGACTGACCATTTGGAAACTCGGGCACTGCCCAAGGGCCCAGGGTCAGTAGGGGGCCCCATGAGATGCCCCTGGTACCTTTTTTATAGGCTTTTTTGTGTTTGGGCAAGGACACAGGGGCCCCATGATCCCCTATTGCCCGAGGGCCCCATGAGTTGTCAGTCCGCCCCTGATCTGAGCTGTCAGAAAAAAGGAGTGGAGAGCTAAAATAAGCAGAGCTCAGATTTGATTAGAGGAAAGGGACACCCCCCTCCTTCACACAGCACACAGGAAAAGAGCTGAGGCTGTCAATCACAGGTTGTGTGCTGGAGCTTTTGGTGTCAGGAAAGCTTGTCAGAAGTGATGGGCACTGATAAGCTGCACTGATCTGCACTGATGGGACTTCACTGATAATCAGGGCACTGATGATCAATGCCCAGATTATCAATGTAAACATCCACTGTCAGCCTTGCCAGTTATCTGCAACACAGAGACAGCATGTGAGGAAAGGACTGATGATAACAAGCAAGTCTGTTTACAATGAGATAAGCTGTGATTGGACACAGGTGATCACATGGCAAAGGGCCGCTGTGATTGTCCTTTACTGCGATCAGCTGTACCCAAAAGGACAGAGCGACCACAGAGCGCGTGGGAAGGGAGTTCTGATTGGAGGGAATGGACACCCCCCCCTTTCACACAGCACACAGGAAGAGCGCTGAGGCTGTCAATCACATGCGGTGTGCTGGAGCTTCCTCTCCTGTCACCTTTTTTGCTCTTGGTGTCAGGAAAACTTGTCAGAAGCGACTCATGCTGATAGCAGAGGAAGGAGGCAGCAGACAGAAATGACACTTGGTGCTCTGGACTGAGACCAGTACACACTATAGAGGGGTGTGCTTTGTTCATATTTCATGTCTGAGGTTTACAACCACTTTAAGGCGACCACACATACCCAACCTTTATGCCCAAATCACTTGACTATGGAGGAGATTCCAAGGCAGGATGAGCATTCGGTAGCAGGGCTGGAGAGAGTTAAACTGACTGAGCTGCACCCGCTGTGCGCGGCGAGGCCTCCGGTTGGAGGAGACTCCGTGTAGTTGGGTGGGTGAAGGTGGTTAACAGGTCACTCTCTTTTATTGCTTTTTGTGTTGTATTAGTTTTTTTTTACTAATGAATTTTCTCATATCCGGCGACTGCAGAAACTCCCCAAATATACAGCCTGTTGGTGAGGCCGCGAAGCCTTCAGAGCCGAGACCTGCGAGGAGGTCAGCTTTACAGGGCGGCCGTATTTTTATGAATCAATAAAAACTGAAAGAGATGGAAAGGGGGGGGGGGGCAAAAACTGGAAAATAAATCTCCGAACTTGCCTTTTATCACTTCATATTTTTTCCTTCACCGAAAACCTACTTTTTAATTAATGTCAAATGCTGAGGTAACATTTGTGCTAAATGTCAAAGCCATTTCATTTTATCACAGCCTGAGATCCGTAAACGTCGTGTCAGCCAAACGCACGTACACACCGGGTCTTCAGCGCATGCGAGGAAAAAACATCGCAGCCAACAAGTGCCCAATTTACAGCCATTCCTTACAGACAATGGGCAAGGGCTGCGTGTAACCCCTCGCTGCAATGGTTTTCTGGCTGCGAAACAGCTGCATTTTTTATTTTTAAATAAATAAAAGCAATTAAAAAAAAAAGAAAACAAAACCAAAACAAAACCAAAAACCCAAAACCAAACAAAAACAAAAAATAAACACAAAAATAAACGCGAAAAAACCCCCCCACAAAAAACACAAAAACCAAAACCAAACAAAAGACAAAAAAAAAAAAAAAAAAAAAAAACAAGAAACCAACAACCCAAAAACCCAAACAAAACCAAAAAATAAAACAAAAAAAGACAAAACCAAACAAAAACAACCCCCCCCCCCCCAAAAAAAAAAGCAAAAAAAAAAAAAAAACCCACAAAAACAAAGCCGAAAAAAAACAAAAACACAAAACAATACCAAACAAACAAAAAAAAAACCACAAAAACAAAAAACCAAATCAAAACCAAACAAAAAAAAAACAAAAACCAAAGAAAAACAAAAAAACACACAACATAAATATTCAAACCTACAGCACACTACTTTTGAACTGGATTTGGATGTCTGAATATTATTTTGCTACCGCATTTCAGGGTGTTGCTTACAAATCCTCTGTGCAGGAGTCACATCGCACACCAACCTCAGTGCTCTGCAAGTATAATGGGGAGCACAGTGGGTAAGTGGTTAGCACTTCCACATGGCAGTACTAGAGGTTTTCAGTTCGAATCCCAACCATGGCATCACCTGGCTGGAGTTTGCATGTGCTCCCTGTGCCTGCGTAGGTTTCCTCTGCGTACTCCGGTTTCCTCCCACACACCAAAGACATGCTGGTAGGTCAACTGGCTCCTGTATAAATTGTCCCTAGTATGTGTATGAATGTGAGTTAGGGACCTTAGATTGTACGCCCCTTGAGAATTAGGGACCTTAGATTGTACACCCCTTGAGGGTTAGGGACCTTAGATTGTACACCCCTTGAGGGTCAGGGACCTTAGATTGTACACCCCTTGAGGGTCAGGGACCTTAGATTGTACGCCCCTTGAGGGTTAGGGACCTTAGATTGTACGCCCCTTGAGGGTTAGGGACCTTAGATTGTATGCCCCTTGAGGGTTAGGGACCTTAGATTGTACGCCCCTTGAGGGTTAGGGACCTTAGATTGTACGCCCCTTGAGGGTTAGGGACCTTAGATTGTACGCTCCTCGGGGGCAGGGACTGATGTGAATGTACGATATATATGTAAAGCACTGCGTAAATTGATGGTGCTATATAAATAATATGTTAAAAATACATTTCAGCCCAACTGAGGATTTGGGGGAAAACGCTTTATATAGATTTAAAGCGGTATTAAACCCAAATGCAAACATTTATTACATTACAGATGACCAATTCTTAGATGTGACGGCTGCATTGATTTTCTTTTATAGGCTTTTATCCCCTTTATTCTCACCTGGTGATCCAGCCCGTTTTTCAAAAGAACAAGCTGTCCCGGTTAAAGGGATCAGACCAGGGGCGGACTGACCATTTGGAAACTCGGGCACTGCCCGAGGGCCCGGGGTCAGTAGTGGGCCCATGAGATGTCCCTGGTACCTTTTCATAGGCGTTTTTGAGTTTGGGCAAGGACACAGGGGCCCCATGATCCCCTATTGCCCGGGGGCCCCATGAGTTGTCAGTCCGCCCCTGCTGGGAAGGCAAACACTTGAGGGAGACAGCAAGGGCTCCTCCATCCAGGCAGAGAAATGCTGCAATTGGATCCGTACGATTTTGTACACATTTGAACGCAGCACTATAGAGATCAATGAGCCCATACACACAACTGCGTCTACATACACAAACGTGCGCTGCGGTTAGTCACACACATACAAAAAAAACACATATATAAAAAAAAAAAAAAAGGTAGGACTTGAGTACCTTATGCTGGATCTTCCTTTCCTACAGAAAAATACATGTTTTCTGCCGTGTGAATGCACCTTTTTTAAATTGGTGACAGGGTCTCTTTAAGAACCGTAGCGTGTAGCGCCTCTGACATTAGGCATTGTGCGTTGTATGAGGCTCGCTATGCGGGACATCTGAGGACAGTTGTAAAGGAACATTGGTTCCAGATTGATATCAGGGCACAGAACAGAGACATTGACCTCCAGTTAGCACCGAGGTCCTCCATGGACTGCCTCCTCCATTCAGGGATCCCCTTTCATCACCCCGGATAAGATACGTAATGTAAGACCCCATTCATCTCATCGATGCCATTGTGCAACCTTCTCTGCGAAAGCCGAAATTCTGAGCACTGAATGCACCCCACTCTGTACATGGCCATTTCATAGCGCAGACTATTGGTCTCTAAACTGGGGCCTGGAGGTCAAATGAGGCCCTTTTTTTGGATTTTTTTTCTGGCCCTTTGGGCACTATTCCTCACACTGACATCAGCAATGGGGCAATAATTTCTGCACTCACACCAAAAATAGGGCACCAGTCCACCCACTGACGCCAACGATGGGGTACCAGTCCTCCCACTGACGCCAACGAGGGGGCACCAGTCCTCCCACTGGCGCCAACGAGGGGGCACCAGTCCTCCCACTGGCGCCAACGTGGGGGCACCAGTCCTCCCACTGGCGCCAACGAGGGGGCACCAGTCCTCCCACTGGCGCCAACGAGGGGGCACCAGTCCTCCCACTGGCGCCAACGAGGGGGCACCAGTCCTCCCACTGGCGCCAACGAGGGGGCACCAGTCCTCCCACTGGCGCCAACGAGGGGGCACCAGTCCTCCCACTGGCGCCAACGAGGGGGCACCAGTCCTCCCACTGGCGCCAATGACAGTGTGCCCTTTCACACATTTACAGGCAGAAAAAAAAAAAAATCACTTGCACATTCAGGAGGAGCATTTCGACAGAAAAAATACCCGACGCACCTAAACGCTAACACTTGAGCATTCATCCATTCAGGGGCGAACTGACAACTCATGGGGCCCCCGGGCAATAGGGGATCATGAGGCCCCTGTGTCCTCGCCCACACTCAAACCACACCCAAAAGAGCCTATGAAAGATAACAGGGGCATCTCATGGGGCCCCCTACTGACCCCGGCCCTCGGGCAGTGCCCGAGTTTCCGAATGGTCAGTCCGCTCCTGCATCCATTTCAATGGCCAGAATAAACCAACACTTAACACGCATAAACACATTTGCAAACATGGCTTAAAGCGTGTTCCCCCAGTGAGCAAAAATGCACGTTCCTTTTACAGTGAATTCAGCGTGAACAAAGTACCGTGCGTTTTTAAAAAGGGTCATGCACTTCTTTTGTGTTCACACATATGGCAACCCAGTGAAATGAATGGGCTGTTCTAAGTAGGATTCACAGAGTCATGCAAAAATGTGTGAACACCTCCACATGTGAATGGAGCCATTGGTTTGTACAGAGTACACCTCTAACTGCCGCGGCTGGTCATACTCAGGGGTGCAGCTTTTCCAAATGTCGGTAAGAATCTCCCGATCCTGGCCGTGTGATTGCAGCCGCTGACAAACCAGCACCTACCTACCTGCCTGTGACGTGTGTCCTCCACACCCACAGCACCTACCTGCCTGTGACGTGTGTCCTCCACACCCACAGCACCTACCTGCCTGTGACGTGTGTCCTCCACACCCACAGCACCTACCTGCCTGTGACGTGTGTCCTCCACACCCACAGCACCTACCTGCCTGTGACGTGTGTCCTCCACACCCACAGCACCTACCTGCCTGTGACGTGTGTCCTCCACACCCACAGCACCTACCTGCCTGTGACGTGTGTCCTCCACACCCACAGCACCTACCTGCCTGTGACGTGTGTCCTCCACACCCACAGCACCTACCTGCCTGTGACGTGTGTCCTCCACACCCACAGCACCTACCTGCCTGTGACGTGTGTCCTCCACACCCACAGCACCTAGCTGCCTGTGACGTGTGTCCTCCACACCCACAGCACCTACCTGCCTGTGACGTGTCCTCCACACCCACAGCACCTACCTGCCTGTGACGTGTCCTCCACACCCACAGCACCTACCTGCCTGTGACGTGTCCTTCACACCCACAGCACCTACCTGCCTGTGACGTGTCCTCCACAGCACCTACCTGCCTGTGACGTGTCCTTCACACCCACAGCACCTACCTGCCTGTGACGTGTCCTCCACAGCACCTACCTGCCTGTGACGTGTCCTCCACAGCACCTACCTGCCTGTGACGTGTCCTCCACAGCACACAGGCCTTGCATGCTGCCGCTGGCATTCTTGCTGCTCTCCCTCTGCACAGGTGCTCACTCTCTGCAATCAGGTCACCTGTCGATGAGATCATCATTGGAGCAATCCTGAAGCTTTTTTTTTTTTTGCCCTCCAGAGGATTCCCCCCCCCTTCCTGACCAGGCCATATTTTGCGATACAGCGCTGCATTACTTTAACTGACAATTGTGCGGTCATGCAACGCTGCACCATTGAAATGTATGTCCTTTTTTCCCCCATGAATTAAGCTTTATTTCGGTGGTATTTGATCGCTTCTGCGGTTTTTATTTTTTGCACTATAAACAAAAAAAGACCAACAATTTTAAGAAAAAAACCTATATTTTTGACTTTTTGCTATTAAACATGTCCAGTAACAAAATTTTTATCAAATTTCATCATAAATTTAGGGCCAAAATGTATTCTGCTCCGTGTCTTTGCTAACAAAAAAATCCCAATACGTGTAAATGAATTGGTTATAGCGTCTACAAATGGCGGTATAGATACTGGGCTCTTTTTATTTATAGTAATGGTCAGGGGCGGACTGACAACTCATGGGACCCCGGCAGGGGTGGACTGACAACTCATGGGGCCCTCGGGCAATAGGGGATCATGGGGCCCCTGTGTCCTTGCCCAAACTCAAAAAAGCCTATGAAAAAGGTACCAAGAGCATCTCATGGGGCCCCCTACTTACCCCGGGCCCTCGGGCGGTGCCCAAGTTTCCAAATGGCCAGTCCGCCCCTGGCAGAATCACCTCAATTCTGCCTGCGATTCCAAATTGCAGCAACATACGTGACACGTTTGGGTACGATTCATCCTGAAGAGCAACCAAACACGCGTCACACATTTAGGAGGGCTATTCACCCTCAGCCCGGGTGATGCGGTTCAGCATTTTAAGCGTCTTCAGTGCTAATTCCGCACCGCATCAGAATCTCACCCCATTCATGCGAACCGCTGCGGGTGTGTATGTTAAGTTAACAACACTCCGAAATCGGCCCACAAAACGTGGTGCGATGTGCAGAATCAGATCGCATAGGTGTGAATACCCGTGCAATGCGATTCTAGTGAGGATCCAAAAAAGGGTCCTGCGTGTTTTTGGTGCGGTTGTGGTACGAATAGAACCATACAAAATGTAAGGCTCCGATCGCACCGCACACAAATCACATGTGATGTGCAGAGGAATGCAGTGCGGTCCCTGTGCGAATCACATGCGATATACCGCACCGCACATATGTGAACCCGGGCTCAATGGTACCCCAAATGAGGTGCAATTTTGCCACGATTGGCGTACAATAAAACACACGTTTGATATTATAGGACACATGTGTCAAACACAAGACCTACAAGCTGAATCCGGCCCACCCAGCCATTTCATGCCCCCTCATCTCCACCCCCACCTTGTCTCAGCAGTTGGCAGCAGAGAGGAGGACAGAACTCCTCTGCCAGATCCTGCACTTCTCTCTGCAGCCGCAGAGAGACTCATCTTTCTGCCTCCCCCTCATCTCAGCAATTGGAACTAGAGAGGAGGACAAAATCCTCCTACAGATCCTGCGCCTCTGTGCAGCAACAACACTTCCTTGTCTCCGCCTCCACTGATCTCAGCATTCAGCAGACCCCAGCAGCTGATTCCAGCCCTCCTCTGGTCCTCATCCAGATCCTGCACTTTCTGGTTCCCAGCTCAGCCCCCTGTTTCTTCCTGGCAGCAGCACAAGGTAAGAGGGGTGCACTGTGATGTAAGGCAGGCGTAGGCAACCTGCGGCTCTCCAGCTGTTGCAGGACTACAAGTTCCATCATGCAAGTCATAGCTGTAACTGTCAGTTTTGTAATGTTACAATGCCTCAATGGAAATGTAGTTCCACAACAGCTAGAGAGCTGCAGGTTGCCTACCCCTGATGTAAGGGATGGAGGGGACTCTTGACTTGATGGTGGAGGGGGGCTCTTGACATCTGAGGTAAGAGGAGGTGGGGTGCTCTGGATATCTGTGCTTAGAGATACAACCAGCCCATTGAGGGCAACCATAATGCTGATGAGAGCCGCAATGAAATTGAGTTTGACACCCCTGTCCTAAGACTTCCATTCACATGTTCTGTAAACTATTGTCCCAAAGGGGTAATTATGGACCTTCTCTGTCAGTATATGGTCTTCACCTTGGCAAAGATCTTGTCCAATTGTCCCCCACCTGATATGAACATTAAAACAATATACTGTACATCAAAGCTGGCCTATGCTGTAAGTTCACAAGTCTGTAGCATATGAGAAGGTCCAAGGTTAGAAGTAGGGTTGGGTATCGTCCTCTGCCCTTGTATGCCCGGCTTATCCTTGATTTATAAGGATTTATCCGAGGCATGCATTTCAAAACACGATTCTACATCTCAGAGTTTTCCAGCAAAACCTGTCAGTCCCAACCTTCGTCTTCACAATCTTCCCTCACAAGCAAAACCTAAAGTAATCATACAAAGTCACGGAACTTCAAATCCCAGCCTTACATTCCATAAGTAAGCCAATAAATCAATGTCAATGACATATGTGACTTGGCTTCCAGGTTGGCACCATGAGCTCTACCGCCACCACAAAATGTCTGCACTGTGCATACAGGGCTCTGGTTTTGGACAACCATTTCAAAGCAACGAGGATCTTCTCCAACCACGGCCCCTACAAAGAGGAAAGTTTCGAGAAGCGTGGATTTGTCTTCTCTGCGGTGAGCTATTGTCTGATTGTAATGGGGTCCTGCTCCCATGAGTCATCTCCAAAATATGTCTACATTTAGCAAAGTGTTTCTCCAAGCAGTAATCCCTAATTATATGTTGGATGTGGCTTCTGCATTTCTGCACACACACACACAACACGCAAAAAAAATCTTCCTCTTTGAAAACGGGCAAGGTTATTTTTGTTGGATTTTTTTAGTTTCTTTTTTTTTAGGCATCCTACACATGGAAAATATGATGGTGCCTCTAGTTTCTGACTTTGTGAGTTCCTTCGCCATTGGGTGCAGCGTATGTTCTCTTCCTATCAACTTCCAACCTACAGTAGCGATAAGTCAACCGCTCCACTGGGTTCTTATCTTTCAATGTTTAATCCAATCTTTTTTTTTCTTGTTCAAATATTTTATTGTCAGTTTAACAAGGGAAACAACAAGGGTAAAAGACATTTCACAGACATAAGGTCATAGACAACAGTATCCACAGTATTTATGTTTCTATAAACCCCTACTCCTCTCTACCCCTCGGCTCACCCCTTCAGTCTCCGCCCGAATCACCCGCTTACCGAACAACATATCACACTGGATGTCACTCCACTTCCTCAAATTGAACCTTTCCAAAACCAAGCTCCTAGTTTTCCCCCCAGCCCGCGCCCCCCATTTATATAGGGGTTTATATTCGGGCAGAGACTGAAGGGGTGAGGCGAGGGGTAGGGGTTTCTATAAATCCCTACCCCTCTCTACCCCTCCCCTCACCCCTTCAGTCTCCACCCGAATCACTTGCCTACTGAATGACATATCAGACTGGATGTCACTCCACTTCCTCAAATTGAACCTTTCCAAAACCGAGCTCCTAGTTTTCCCCCCAGCCCGCGCCCCCCCCATCCTCTCCATCACGACCAATAACGCCACCATCAGTCCCACCCCGCAAACCAAAGTCCTAGGTGTCACTCTAGACTCAAACCTGTCCTTCCAACCCCATGTCCAATCGCTGGCAAACTCATGCAGGCTCCACCTCCACAACATCTCCAAAATACGTTCGTTCCTAACCCCAGACACTACTAAACAACTCATTCACTCCCTCATTATCTCACGACTCGACTACTGCAACTCCCTCCTCACCGGCCGACCTCATCACAGACTATCCCCGCTTCAGTCTATCCTGAACTCAGCGGCCAGACTCATCCACCTCACCAACCACTCCACTTCTGCCACCCCCCTCTGCCAATCCCTTCACTGGCTCCACCCCCTCTGTCATTCCCTCCACTGGCTCCCGGTTGCCCAACGCATTAAATTCAAACTTCTAACATTGACATAAAAAGCCATTCATAATGCTGCCCCAAACTACCTCACCGACCTGATACCCAAATACCACCCAATCCGTACTCTTCGCTCCTCACAAGACCTCTTACTTTCTAGCTCCCTGGTCTCTTCCTCCCATGCCCGACTACAGGACTTCTCCAGGACTTCCCCCATCCTCTGGAACTCACTACCCCAAATCCATCAGACTGTCACCTACCCTCCTCACCTTTAGGCGCACCCTGAAAACCCATCTCTTCAGGGAAGCCTACCCCACCCTCACCTAACAACTAACCTCCTCCACTCCTCCCACCACTCCATCCCCCACAGCCACTTCCTCCTGTACTATTATCCCCTCCCTCCTAGATTGTAAGCTCGAAAGAGCAGGGCCCTCGAACCCCTCGTGTATTGTTTTATTACTGTATTGTCTCCTGTACTGTCCCCCACTATAATGTACAGCAAACTTTTTGGCGCTATATAAATACTGTATTATAATAATAATAATATATGGGAGGGGGGAGGAGGAAAGTACTGGGACAACAGTTTGGCATTACAAATGGTAGAAGGTGAACAAAAACATTGTATGTAAATACAAGCAAAATTTTGAAAAGGAGAAACATACTCCACAATGCTGTATAAGGGGATCAGAACATGTAGACCTGAAATGATGTAGGATGGCATATGGAGAGGGGTTATAGGGGAAAAGAAAGAAGAGAAACCAGGGAAGGGGGGGGAGGAGGAGGGGAAACAAGCAGGGAAGGTCCGAAGGAAAGTGGGAATAGGAGGGGGAGGTGAATGACTTCACAAATGGTTAAAAAATGGATTAATGCATGGTGCAGGTATAAGATGGAACCAGGGTAGCATTGAGTAAGGAGGTTTATCATGGAGTAGGAAGTGAGTCGTCGAAGTTTGATGGGAGAAAACACTCAACCCATGGGTTCCAAACACTCAAGAATTTAGGGATAGTGTCTAGAATTGTAGCTTCCACTGGGGGCGGACTGACAACTCATGGGGCCCCTGGGCAATAGGGGATCATGGGGCCCCTGTGTCCTTGCCCAAACTCAAAAAAGCCTATGAAAAAGGTACCAGGGGCATCTCATGGGGCTCCCTACTGACCCCGGGCCCTCAGGCAGTGCCCGAGTTTCCAAATGGTCAGTCTGCCCCTGGCTTCCACTTTAGCATGAATCATAGCCCCAATCTTTTTTTTATTTAGCAGGGTGGCCATGTGATTTAGGCTACCCCATTGTGTAGATCCTGTGTTCGTTTGAAACTGGGAATTCTGGAAACACCTCATCTTGAGCCTACAATTCTGCATGCTGTGGGTTCTTAACTCTGTCCTTCAAAGTTCTTTTGCGGTTGAATCATACAAACCTTTCTTCCTGTCTACGGAAGACTGAACACAGCATAGAGTGACTAGCAAGAGAAGGTAGACCAACCCAAAGACCTTGTAACTACCCAACTGAATCTGATTATTGGAAAATTTTAGTTCAAGTTTAAGGTTAGGGCAAATTGAGTGGACTTTCCAACTTTAATTTGTGGACTCCATATAACTCAAGTTTATATATATATATATGTGTGTGTGTGTTCTATCTCTCCAATCTAAGCATTGAAAGTGTGATCTCTGTAACTTACAGTTGTGATGAGATAGCGATAACTCCAATCTTAGTTGAATAACACAGGCAGTGACTCAATCTAGAAGACATCTTGTAGATCTTGTGAAGTTTTTTCCATAAACTGAGAGAATCTTACAACAATGAACATCGGATAGGTCAAAAGATCATGTGTCCTGCTTAATGACATGAGGCTTGAAGCTGAAATGCATTTCTGGGAAAAGGGGTGGGGTTATCTATACAGCATTAATTAAATCAGAGGAAAGGGAGGAGCAGAGACAAACTATAGAGAACACTTAAAGGCATATGACAGTCATGTGAAACATGACAATATATATATATAAAACACACTATTTATATATTAGTTACGTTGGAGGAGGCCAAAGGGCCCGTTGGTGGTTGAAACTGCAAAGGTGCCCATTGTCACATGTTCAGCAAATTCCCGGTATATATGTTGTTTCATTCGAGTGGGTTTGTAAGAGGGGGCTGGCAGATACCCCTAGCCTTGGGTCTCTAATCTGCTATTGTGCTGAACCCCTCAGACCTTGGTCGACCACCACATCTCAAATCCCATATATATATATGCTGCTCAAAAAAGTAAAGGAACACTTTAAAAACCCATCAGATCTCAATGGGGAAGAATCTCCTGCTGGATCTCTATACTGATATGGACGGGGTGATGTGTTAGGAAGGTAAGGACGCCCCATCGTTTGATGGAAATGAAAATGCTCGACCTACAGAGGACTGAATTCAAAGACACCCCAAAAATCGAAGTATAAAAATGATGCGTCAGGCAAGTCCATTGTGCTGAAATGTCATTGCAGCAACTCAGAATGGTCCTCAGTAGTCTGTGTGCCCCCACGTGCTTGTATGGATGCCTGAAAACATCGGGGGAGGGTCCTAATGAGACCACGGATGGTGTCCTGGGGGATTTCCTCCCAGATCTGGACCAGGGCATCACTGAGCTCCTGGTCAGTCTGAGGTGTAACTTGGCGGCGTCGGATGGACCGTCAGGCATGGCTACAAGAATGCAGCCAGAGAGAAGGAGAAATGGTTGCTTTTACAGCCTTTATGGGTGTAAAAGCAATCAGTGTAAAAAAAAAAAAATCTTCACCACCCACAAGTAGTACAGTGTCACTATGGTGACACTGTACTGCTAGGGTGACAGTATGTTAAAAAAAAAACAAAATAAATAATAATAATATAAAAAAAAATAAAAGTGTAAAAACATTTTTGAAAAATTATAATTTTTGGTTAACTAATTTGGGTTATTTTTTTTACTGAAAAGAAACTGAATAAATTTTGGACAAGATTTATGAAGAAAGATTATTTATTTGCAAACTTTTATAAGAAAAACACTTTTTTAAAAAATTTTTTGGACTTTTTCATTTATATAGCAAAAAAAATAAAAATCCCAGCGGTGAATAAATACCACCAAAATAAAGTTTTATCTGTCTCAAAAATATGCTAAAAAATTAATATGGGTACAGTGTTGCATGACCGCGCAATTGTCATTCAAAGTGTGATAGCGCTGAAAGCTGAAAATTGGCCTGGACAGGAAGGGGGTGAAAGTGTCCGGACTGGAAGGGGGGGAAAGTGTCCAAGCTGGAAGGGGGGGGGGGAAGTGTCCGGACTGGAAGGGGGGGAAGTGTCTGGACTGGAAGGGGGTGAAAGTGTCCGGACTGGAAGGGGGGTGAAAGTGTCCGGACTGGAAGGGGGTGAAAGTGTCCGGACTGGAAGGGGGGTGAAAGTGTCCGGACTGGAAGGGGGTGAAAGTGTCCAGACTGGAAGGGGGGGAAGTGTCTGGACTGGAAGGGGGTGAAAGTGTCCGGACTGGAAGGGGGGGAAGTGTCTGGATTGGAAGGGGGGGAAAGTGTCCGGACTGGAAGGGGGGGGAAGTGTCTGGACTGGAAGGGGGTGAAAGTGTCCGGACTGGAAGGGGGGGAAGTGTCCGGACTGGAAGGGGGGGAAGTGTCCGGACTGGAAGGGGGGGAAAGTGTCCGGACTGGAAGGGAGTAAAAGTGTCCGGACTGGAAGGGGGTGAAAGTGTCCGGACTGGAAGGGAGTGAAAGTGTCCGGACTGGAAGGGGGGGAAAGTGTCCAGACTGGAAGGGGGGGAAAGTGTCCGGACAGGAAGCGGGTGAAAGTGTCCGGACAGGAAGGGGGTGAAAGTGTCCGGACTGGAAGGGGGGGAAAGTGTCCGGACTGGAAGGGGGGGAAAGTGTGCGGACTGGAAGGGGGTGAAAGTGTCCGGACTGGAAGGGGGGGAAAGTGTCCAAGCTGGAAGGGGGGGGGGGGAAGTGTCCGGACTGGAAGGGGGGGAAGTGTCTGGACTGGAAGGGGGTGAAAGTGTCCGGACTGGAAGGGGGGTGAAAGTGTCCGGACTGGAAGGGGGTGAAAGTGTCCAGACTGGAAGGGGGGGAAGTGTCTGGACTGGAAGGGGGTGAAAGTGTCCGGACTGGAAGGGGGGGAAGTGTCTGGACTGGAAGGGGGGGAAAGTGTCCGGACTGGAAGGGGGGGGAAGTGTCTGGACTGGAAGGGGGTGAAAGTGTCCGGACTGGAAGGGGGGGAAGTGTCCGGACTGGAAGGGGGGGAAAGTGTCCGGACTGGAAGGGAGTAAAAGTGTCCGGACTGGAAGGGGGTGAAAGTGTCCGGACTGGAAGGGAGTGAAAGTGTCCGGACTGGAAGGGGGGAAAAGTGTCCAGACTGGAAGGGGGGGAAAGTGTCCGGACAGGAAGCGGGTGAAAGTGTCCGGACAGGAAGGGGGTGAAAGTGTCCGGACTGGAAGGGGGTGAAAGTGTCCGGACTGGAAGGGGGGGAAAGTGTCCGGACTGGAAGGGGGGGAAAGTGTCCGGACTGGAAGGGGGTGAAAGTGTCCGGACTGGAAGGGGGGTGAAAATGTCCGGACTGGAAGGGGGTGAAAGTGTCCGGACTGGAAGGGGGGGAAAGTGTCCGGACTGGAAGGGGGGGAAAGTGTCCGAACTGGAAGGGGGTGAAAGTGTCCGGACTGGAAGGGGGGAGAAGTGTCTGGACTGGAAGGGGGGGAAAGTGTCCGGACTGGAAGGGGGTGAAAGTGTCCGGACTGGAAGGGGGGTGAAAGTGTCCGGACTGGAAGGGGGGGAAGTGTCCGGGCTGGAAGTGGTTAATAAAACATATATACATAAAGTGTACTAGAACATATGAAGTTGGTGATTGATGATGCAGATTATTTGATTTTCTGGGTTGCAAAGGTGGAGATTCGGTTTCATACAGAGACATCATTGATTTCACCTACACAAGCATCAGTCAGGTAATTAAGATGTGGAGCAGAAGCCATGTCATTAGCTGGCGCTCAGTGATTCAGGCCAGGTAGGGTCAGCTAATCACCTGCGTATGAGAGGGGAACAATGCAGGTGATTGGGACACACCTGTGCCATGTAATGCGGGGGCAGCTAATTAAATCCATATTAGGAACGGAAACACCTGGACCCCTGCACTGGATTTGGAGAAGAATTGAGGGAATAGTGAACTGCAGTTTGGCTTGTCATTAAAATGTCATTAATATTTATTATCTGGTGGAATTTACATGCCTTTTATAAAAGCCTAGCACCAGCTATAGGTCATTATGTTCATCTGACCCCTTTGGAGGGACGTCGCTTGTAGCAATCTCCTAGATATACCAGGGAAACGTAGCTCTTGTGGTTCTCCTGTAATCAGTTGAGTGGCTTGTGATTGCTTTGGGCTTTCTAGCTGCAGGTTTGATTGCTTCCACCTGCCTTCTGGAAGTTTCCAGAATGTAGTGGGCTACATGACAGAAATCAGCAGCTGACTATTTATGTGGTCTCAGCCAATCCCTGGGGGAGGGTGGCCAGATGATGGCTGGGAGTGAGTATAAATACCCTGAAGCTGCTCTGTTTTTGGCCAAGAGGACATGTTCCCAGTCTGGATAGCTGCTGCTCTCTTAGGCAGCCCAACTGACATTTACCTGGAGCTCATGCTAAGCTGGGGGGGTCTATTTTTTGAGAAATTCTGAAAGCTAAAGATGGGGGTTTCATGTAGAATCTGGTCTGAAGAGTCTATTATCCGATTCCCATCCGCCGTATAGCAGAAGTACTGCTACCAGGTGGCACAGGTGCGCAAAATCATGTATATATACGTGATTTTGCAATTCTGGGTAGGGGGTGAGTGTGAGACGCGCGCGCCCTACCGGTGCCGTCATTCACGGCCTCAGCTGTCAATCAATGGGTCCTGGCCGGTGATTACTTGCCGCCACCCAGTTATTGACCAGCATCTCCGAAGGGTGGGGGGGTTATTGACCAGCATCTCCGACGGGGGGGGGGGGACTGTTTGTAAACAATACAGTTCTCTCCCCTGTCAGCTCCTGCACACTGCTTTGTATGGCTCTGCACAGAAGAGCCATACAGAGCAGTGTGATTACAGTGAAATGCACAGACAGCCCCCATAGTGACACAGCACACAGTTAACCCTTTGATTGCCCGAGATGTTAACCCCTTCCTGCTCAGTGCCATTAGTACAGTGTCAGTGCTTTTTATTAGCACTGATCAATGTATTGGTGTCACTGTGGATGTCAGTGACACCAACTCAGTTCCCCCCCAGTGTCAGAATGCCCGCCGCAGTCCCGCTATAAGCCACTGATCGCCGACATTACTAGTAAAAAAAAAATCCCAGTATATATCCCGCCATTTGTAGTCGCTATAACTTTCACGTAAACCAATTAATTTACAAGTATTGGGATATTTTTATTTTAGCAAAGACATGGAGAAGAATACATTTTGACCTAAATTTATGACGAAATTTGATTTTTAAAAATTTTTTACTGGACATGTTTAAAAGCAAAACATCAAAAATATTGTTTTTTTCTCAAAATTGTCGGTCATTTTTTTTATAGTGCAAAAAATAGAAAACTCAAAGGTGATCAAATACAACAGAAAGAAAGCTCTATTTGTGGAGAAAAAAAGGACGTAAACTTCATTTGGGTGCAGAGTTGCATGACCGCGCAATTGTCAGTTAAAGTAACGCAACGCCTTATCGCAAAAAATGGCTTGGTCGGGAAAGGGGGCAAATCCTCTGGAGGGCGAGGGGTTGAGGAAATATCTGCCTGACACTGGAGGGAAGCATCCAAAATCCCAAAGACTTGAGTACAGACCTAAGTACAGGATCTGGGTGCTGTTTGGATGCTTCATAAAGCACGGCTGTTCTCTGCAGCATTTTCCTGTGAGCGCAGGGTGGTCTGATGATGTACTAAAGTCATTCAACAGCAGGGAAGACTGCCATTGGATAAAGCAGCCATCCATTCTGAGCCAGGGTTCCATGGAACACCAAGGTTCCTCAGAAGGTTGCTAGGAGTTCCTTGAACTGTGAAAAATGACAGCGCTGCAAAATGAAAAGGAAAGGAATTTTAAATAACATTCAATTACTATATGACTTGTGTAGCAATAGTAAAGGCATACCTCGGTTTATGAATTTAATTCGGTCTGCAGGACTTTTCATATAGCAAAACATTTGTAAACCGAAACACGGTTTCCCATAGGAATGCATTGAAAACAAATTAATCCGTTCCGCAGGTCAGAAAAAAGAACAAAAAAAGTATTTTATCTGTTCAAAACTCTTTATAAAGTGCACTTTAAAGGCATAAATACTGTACAGGGACATGATAAAAAAAATTTGTAAATGCATTGAAAACCAATTAATCCATTCCGGAGGTCAGAAAAAAGTCCCAAAAAATGTATCTGTTCAAAACTCTTTATAAAGTGCAATTTAAAGGCATAAATACTGTACAGGGACATGATAAAAAAAAAATGTGTAAATGCATTGAAAACCAATTAATCTGTTCCGGAGGTCAGAAAAAAGTCTTGTCTGTTCAAAACTCTGTATTAAGGCATAGTACTGTACAGGGACATGGTTAAAAAACAATTCGTAAATGCATTGAAAACCAATTAATCCGTTCCGGAGGTCAGAAAAAAGTACAAAAAAAAGTCTTTTATCTGTTCAAAACTCTTTATAAAGTGCAATTTAAAGGCATAAATACTGTACAGGGACATGATAAAAAAAAAAAAATCGTAAATGCATTGAAAACCAATTAATCTGTTCCGGAGGTCAGAAAAAAAGTAAAAAAAAGTCTTATCTGTTCAAAACTCTTTATAAAGACATAGTACTGTACAGGGACATGATTAAAAACAATTTGTAAATGCATTGAAAAACAAATAATCCATTCCGGAGGTCAGAAAATAGTAAAAAAAAAGGTATTTTATCTGTTCAAAACTCTTTATAAAGTGCACTTTAAAGGCATAAATACTGTACAGGGACATAATAAAAAATTTACTCGTAAATGCTTTGAAAACCAATTAATCCATTCCGGAGGTCAGAAAATAGTAAAAAAAAAGGTATTTTATCTGTTGAAAACTCTTTATAAAGTGCACTTTAAAGGCATAAATACTGTACAGGGACATGATTAAAAATTAATTTGTAAATGCTTTGAAAACCAATCAATCCGTTCCGGAGGTCAGAAAAAGGTCCAAAAAAATGTATCTGTTCAAAACTCTTTATAAAGTGCAGTTTAAAGGCATAAATACTGTACAGGGACATGATAAAAAAAAAAATTTGTAAATGCATTGAAAACCAATTAATCCATTTGTATTGCCAAAAGAATTTGTAAACAGAGGCATTATTTCAATGAATTTTTATTCGTAAACTGAAAATTATGTTAACCGAGGCATTCGTAAACCGAGGTACACCTGTATATGCTACTTTTTTTTTCTTTTTTATTTGCTCTCTATATTTTTTTTTTCCACAAAAGTGGTGTTACCCTTTAATTCTGACGGGTGATTTAGTCCCCAGTGCTGTACTATGAATGTGGTTCCCAGTAGGCCTGATGCAGGACCCTTACAGAGTTAATCTACTCAGTTGAGTACTTTGTTTCATTTGAACTCGCCATGGTTGCTCTGTGGGAACAATGTACATCCTTCATGTATGAGATGTTCCACAAGAAAAAGCTAAAACTTCCTGCCTACGGGAACCGTAACGCTCCTTATCCCTCCAGACGCGTAAAGCTCCCCAGTGTTAACTGTACACTTATGTTGTACTTCTTCTATAGTTCTCCATTGACCCTAAAAGAAAGAAAATTCTTCCAAAGACGCTGAAAAGAAATTTTATCCTCGTCAATCGTGCTTTGGCCAGGAAAGCTTAGACAACCGCTGGAGCACAACCACTTCTGGTCTTGTTCTGTTTTTGGGATTCTTAAGAGCCCCCTGTTGTTTGTACGGCAAAGATTCCTGGTACGCCTTTCTCTCTTGTCTTGGGGTTGGATGGAGCAGTCTCATGTTCACAGTCAGCTGGACAAACAGGAAACCTTACCTTCTGAAATGGGCCATTGAGATCTTGAGACACAATGTATCAGTGTCTTCTCTTACCTGGAGATTGGCCATGGCCAAGAAGAAACAAACCCAACGTCCTGGGTGAAGGTGAGGGGGGATTGTATGCATGTCACCATTTCCAATGCAGTGACAACTAAAGCCAAATGTTTCACCTTGGATGAGAAGTACAAATAAAACAGGACGCTCTATTTTGGTACTCTTCCTGCCGCCTAAACACATATGTTCTGCTGCATGGTGGGTTGGCCTTAAAATTCAGTTGTCACACATATGTGTCCATGGGGTTCCAAGGTTGTGTGCTGAAAGCCCGCTAACTGAGCGTTCCCAGCACATATGTGTCCATGGGGGTCCAAGGTTGTGTGCTGAAAGCCTGCTAACTGAGCGTTCCCAGCACATATGTGTCCATGGGGGTCCAAGGTTGTGTGCTGAAAGCCCGCTAACTGAGCGTTCCCAGCACATATGTGTCCATGGGGGTCCAAGGTTGTGTGCGGAAAGTCCGCTAACTGAGAGCTCCCAGCACATATGTGTCCATGGGGGTCCAAGGTTGTGTGCGGAAAGTCCGCTGAGCGCTCCCAGCACATATGTGTCCATGGGGATCCAAGGTTGTGTGTGGAAAGTCCGCTGAGCGCTCCCAGCACATATGTGTCCATGGGGGTCTAAGGTTGTGTGCGGAAAGTCCGCTAACGGAGCGCTCCCAGCACACTGACTGAGCTGCTCGGTTTCTATTTTGAGGATGAGCCAGAGGGGCAGGCTCTTGACCATGTGACCGCTGTGAGAGCCAATCACGGTGATCAGGTGATAGGAATACTACCTCAGTGGGTTAAGATCCATTTAGAGGGGCCACTAGGAGGTAGCAGGAAGGGGTTAATAAAAAATAATGCTGCATATTGCTGGGTCTGTGTTTTGCAGGTAGATCACAGATCATGGTTGGTGGGGGGTGTGACAGACCCCAGACACCCACGACTGGGTATCTCCGTCAAGAATCTGCTTCTCAGGCTCTGCACCCCCCCTTCCCTGCATAATGACACAGGGCGGAGCAATCTACAGCCCTCAGCTACGATGCAAGCAGTGGACTGGCTAGATGATAGATGCTGCTGGACGTCCTCCAGCCAGGGAATGAGGCGGAGCTCTATTGGACTTGCTGCAGCTTCTAATGCACATTGTGAGAAGCTCACAGTGTGCAGTGAAATCAGAGGAAGCCATATCAGTCCAGGAGAGAAGCCAACTGGGCAAGACTGAAGGGAAGGCCAGAAGTCAGATTTAATGCCATTATTTTTTAATTTAATTTTTGTTTTGTTTCTGGATATCATTCCAAAAATGCAAGTCTGTTGGGGCCTTTTCACATGGGCTTTCTGATCGGGTATACCTGTCCATATTTCAGGCAGACCTGATCAGAAGCTCCATGCAGACCCATGGACAGTTGGATGCAAATGGACTTGTGTCTGTTCACATCCGACTAGCTACAAATCCGTCCAGTACCGTAAAAAAAAAAAAAAAAGGGAAAGGACTTGGTCCTTTTCCGTTTTTGCTAACTTCATTGTGTCAAAGCGAAAGTAGCCTCATATAAATGGACAACAGGGTCCGATTACACTCAGCCATCCATAGAGTTGTCATAGGTTTAGGTGTCCGATGGGTACAAATTGAACGGGCACAGATGTTGAAAAACTGGCGCCTATCTCAGTCGGCTCCAATTTAGAAGGAAATCTGCCCATGGATCTCCTTCTGATAAGAGCAGATTCCACTTCATGTGAAAGGACCCTTAGGCTGAGTTTACATATCTGCAGGTTTGGTGTGCCCAATTGCCCAGACACAGCAGCCCATTCATTTGAATGTGGGGGAAAAAAGTTCCTGACCAATTTATAAAACTGCAGTCTCATTGAACTGTATGGTGCTACAGCAAAAAAGGGAGAAAGAAAAGAAGAAATGGGAAAAGGAAGGAATGAAGGAAGAGAAAGGGAAATAGAAAATAAAGAGAAAGGGAAAGAGAAAAGAAAGAGAAAGGGAAAGAGAAAAGAAAGAGAAAGGGAAAAGAGAAAAGAAAGAGAAAGGGTAAAGAGAAAAGAAAGAGAAAGGGAAAAGAGAAAAGAAAGAGAAAGGGAAAAGAGAAACGAAAGAGAAAGGGAAAGAAAAAAGAAAGAGAAAGGGAAAGAAAAAAGAAAGAGAAAAGAAAGAGAAAGGGAAAGAGAAAAGAAAGAGAAAGGGAAAGAGAAAAGAAAGAGAAAGAGAAAGGGAAAGAAAAAAGAAAGAGAAAAGAAAGAGAAAGGGAAAGAGAAAAGAGAAAGAGAAAAGAAAGAGAAAAGGAAAGAGAAAAGAAAGAGAAAAGAAAGAGAAAAGAAAGGGAAAGAGAAAAGAGAAAGAGAAAGGAAAAGAGAAAAGAAAGAGAAAAGGAAAGAGAAAGGGAAAGAGAAAAGAAAGAGAAAAGAAAGAGAAAGGGAAAGAGAAAAGAGAAAGAGAAAGGAAAAGAGAAAAGAAAGAGAAAAGGAAAGAGAAAGGGCAAGAGAAAAGAAAGAGAAGGGAGAGAAAAGAAAGAGAAGGGAAAGAGAAGGGAGAGAAAAGAAAGAGAAGGGAAAGAGAAGGGAAAGAGAAGGGAAAGAGAAAAGAAAGAGAAAAGAAGAAGAAAAGAAAGAGAAAAGAAAGAGAAGAGAAAGAAAAAAGAAAAAAGAAAAGAAAGAAGTGGAAAAAAGGGAAAAGGGAAAGAAGAAATGGGAAAAAAAAGTAATGAAAGAAGGGAAAGAAAGGAAAGAGAAGAGAAAGGGAAAGTGAAAGGGAAGGAAGGATGAACAAAAGGGAAAAAGGGAAGGGAATGGGAAAGAAAGAAGGAAGAGAGGGAAAAAAGGAAGGGAAATAAGGGAATGGAGGGAAGGTAGGGAAAGGAAGGGGAGAAAGGAAGGAGGGAAGAAAGGAAGGAAGGATGGTAGGAAGGAAGGAAGGAAAGAAGGAGAAGAACAGGAGAGAAAGAAAAGGGAAAGGAAGGTCAGAAGGGAGGAGGGAAAGAAAGAAGGAAAGGAAGGGAAGAGGAAAGAAGGAAGGAAAGAAAGGGAAGGAAGGAAAAAGGTGGAAAAAAGGGAGAAAGGAAAAGAAGAGAGGGAAGGAAGGCGAGGGAAGAGGGAGGAAGGAATGAAGGAAAGGGAAGGAGGATAGGAAGGAAGGGAGCGAAGGAAGAAAGAGAGGGATGAATAGGAAAGGAAAAAGAACAAAGGAAGGAAAGGAAAGGAGGGAAGTTGAGTAAGGACAAGTAGAGAAGAAAGGAAACATGGCCCTTTGCTTCACAGGCCAAATCCTCATGATAGAACACAAATATTACATAATTAATAATATACCCAAAAAGCATAAAAATATATTTGACATCCATAGAATGTGCTATTCATTTTTATATTTCCCAGAAACGGATTATGTATCTGAAACAAAGACAGTAGTGAATAAGCCCCATGAGGTGATGGAACAGTTAATATCCGTCTGGCGTTGGGTAAACTGCATTCCTGCCACAGACCTCTCACCTCGGTATGATCAGAGCTCAGCCAAGGCAGCACAGTGCGGCCATTCACCTATTGCTGTAATTGGAGGGAGCGTGCAGAGCCAGCCATTGATCTCCTACAGCCGTCTCACCTCCATGTTAAGAAAGAGTTGCTTGAGTGCCCAGATTTAGCGAGGGCACAGGAGAGAGGGGCCAGATCCACAGGATTATCCCGAGTTTCTGCAGTTTGATAATAGGTGCTGGTTTGTGCAGTCACAGTCGGGGGGGGGGGTGGAGGAGGGGGTCACTTGTTCCATCCATCGTCCATTTAAAAAACCAAGGCCTGCAAAGCCTTTCAAGGGCCCGGAGAAATGAGCTCATACGTCTAAGCTCAACTTCAAACCCATTTTTCGGATTCTGGAACCCAGTGGGGAACAGGTGGCGGCTCTCCAAAATTCTCTCAGATTAATTTCCATGCGGGCGTTTAGTCAAACATAACTGAACGGTGTAACTGTATAAACAGTCATTAAATGCAAGCTGCGGCCGGCGCTAATCTCAATCCACACCGTGACCCGCCGGGGCACTCCGCGTACATTTCACCGTTAATACACTTTCAGCAGCTGAGGGGGGGGGGATTTACTGAAATTTACGTCACCGTCAGTCGCGTCCTATTTTTTTTTTTAATTGTCTCCACTTTTCAAACCCATTTGCGTTGTTTTTGTTGTTTTTTTTTTCCTGACATAAGATTAGATAAGGTAAGCAAACAATCCATCAGATCGCAAGCCAATAAAAATGTCTTTTTCAAAAATTGATTCATTCATTTTGGTTAGGTGATGGGCGATAAAACATCAGCGGGAACGAGGGAAGTGGCGGCGGCAGATGGCGAGAGGCCGCCGTCAGGTTTTGCGGAGTGTCAGGCTGTACATTTTAATTCTGCTGTGTGTAGAATGAGCGCTTGGGTCGGTAACGACATATTAACCCCTCGCCTACCGGGCACTGTCACCCCCTTCCTGCCCAGGCCAGTTTTCAGCTTTCAGCGCTGTCGCGCTTTGAATGACAATTGCGCGGTCATGCAACACTGTACCCATATGAAATTTTTATAATTTTTTGGAAACAGACAGTGCTTTCTTTTGGTGGTATTTAATCCCCTCTGGAGTTTTTTTATTTTTTGCTAAACAAACCAAAAACAACTGAAAATTTTGAAAAAAAAAAAGTTTTTTCTTAGTTTCTGTTATAAAATTTTGTAAATGAGTGAGTTTTCTCCTTCACTGATGTGCGCTAATGAGGCTGCAGTGATGGGCACTGATAGGTGGCACTGATGAGGAGGCACTGATGGGCATTGACAGGCATCACTGATGGGCACTGATAGGTGGCACTGATAGTCTGCAACGATGAGGCACTGGTAGGAGGCACTGATGGGCATTGACAGGCATCACTGATGGGCACTGATAGGTGGCACTGATAGTCTGCAACGATGAGGCACTGGTAGGAGGCACTGATGGGCATTGACAGGCATCACTGATGGGCACTGAAAGGCAGTACTCATATATGGCACTGATACAGGGCCCAGCCGCCGAGAGGCCGCATATTTGTGTACGGTCGTCATGAAGAGGTTAACCAGTTCCCTACCGTGCTATAGCGCGGTTGTCTGGTTCTAGGACGACGTCCATGGATGTCATTCCAGAACACGCCCCCTGCGCGCCCCCAGCGGTGCGCACCTTGTTATCGGCTGCTCTTTCCTCACGTTGTGACAGCGTGAGGAAAGTACTGCCGATAACCGGCAATTGTCAGAGAAGTGCCCAATCAGTGCCCACCTGTGCCACCCACCTGAACCCATCAGTGCCGCCCACCTGCACCCATCAGTGCCACCCACCTGTGCCCATCAGTGCCATCCAGCTGTGCCCTGCAGTATCACCCATGAGTGCCACCCATGAGTGCCACCCATCAGTGCTGCCCATCAATGCCACCCATCAGTGCTGCCCAGCAGTGCCGTCTATCAGTGTAGCATCATCAGTGCCAGCTCATTAGTGCCACCTATCAATGCTGCCTATCAGTGCCTCCTATCAGTGCCCATCAGTGCTGCCTATCTGTGCCACCTCATCAGTGCCCATCAGTGCTGCCTATCAGTGCCCATCAGTGCTGCCTATCAGTGCCCTTCAGTGCTGCCTATCAGTGCTGCCTCATCAATGCACATCAATGAAGGAGAAAAATTACCTGTTTGCAAAATTTTATAATAGAAACAAAGAAAAACTTTTTGTTTTTCAAAATTTTTCCTCTTTGTTTACAGCACAAAAAATAAAACACCCAGCTGCGATTAAATACCACCAAAACAAAGCTCTATGTGTGTGAAACATATGCTAAAAATTTCATATGGGTACAATGTTGCATGACCGAGCAATTGTCATTCAAAGTGCAACAGCATTGAAAGCTGAAAATTGGCCTGGGCAGGAAGGGGGTGTAAATGCCCAGTAAGAAAGGGGTCAATGTCACTGGTGATGTCAGTGGCAGTCAGTCAGTCCCGCCCCCCCCAACATCAGTTAGTGTCAGATTGCCCGCCGCACTATCACAGTCCCATTATAAGTCATTGATCTCCACCATTAGTAGTATAAAAAAATACAAATTCCAGTTTGTATACCAAGGGGGTGACAGTGCCTGGTAGGCAAGCGGTTAAGGTAGAGTCTAGAAGCCTGTATAGGAAATTCAGCTGTGAAAATAGACGGCATTTACGTCGGACGCGAAAGTCTGAAAGTCGCAGTGCGAATGACTTGTAAGTAAACCCTATAAAATGGTTAAACGAAAATAAACGAAAGGTTCCCCATAAAGGGCAGATATGTAAGCAGGAGCCGGTCTGCTCTTCAAACGAGCAAACGGGGGTCTTTAAAAGTCATTAGAATCTATTAGTCTCAAGGACGATGCAAATCTTGTAATTAAGAGGAAAAGAGTTGAAAAGACCGGCAATCCCCAGCTAATGCAGCACTTTGTAAACGCTGAGTACGACTGACAGAGTAACGACCTCCATTCATTATGGCAAAGCGCAGGCCTCGGAGAGCACTTGGCCACCGTTTCCTTCACCTCCAGTTTCTTCCGATAAATATGCTGAAATTCTCACTCTGTGGGCAGAGGTGGAGTCGTAAAAACCAGGTTTATAGTCACCCACCATTTCCAAGACTAAGTGCTAGATTTTCCGGTACCTGTCAGGCTCCTGATGGCCTGACCTCGAGAAGGAGAAATGAGAGTAATGGGGGGAGATCACAGGCTGCACCATGTACAACGTATGGAGGGTGACACGGGATAAATCCACCACAGGACTTTGCTCTCCAGAAAGAACTTAATGACTTCAAATAAAATAATTCCATTTCAACATGTACAGTGAAGGAAATAGGTATCTGATCCCCTGATGATTTTTGAATGTTCGCCCCTCACAAAGAAATGATCGGTCTAAAAATTGAATGTTCGGTGTATTGTAGCACTGAGGGACAGAATAGCAACAAAAAATTGAAAAGAAATGCATGTCTAACAAATGATGACTGATCTGCATGTTCATGAGGGAAATAAGTATTTAATCCTCTATCATTCAGCAGGATTTCTGGCTACCAGGTGTCTCTCATACAGGTAACAAGCTGAGATTAGAAGCAGTCTCTTAAAGGGAGTGCCGCTAATCTCATTGTGTTACCTGTATAAAAGACACCTGTCCACAGGAGCAATCAAACCATCAGATTCCAAATTCTCCACCATGGCAAAGACCGAAGAGCTGTCCAAGGATGTCAGGGACAAGATGGTAGCCCTACAGAAGGCTGGACTGGGCTACCAAACTATGGCCAAGCAGCTTGGTGAGAAGGTGACAACAGTTGGTGCAATCATTCACAAATGGAAAAAACACAAAACATCTATCAGTCTCCCTAGGTCTGGTGCACCATGCAAGATGTCACCTCGTGGAGTGTCAATCATGAGAACAGTGAGGAATCATCCCAGAACTACACGTGAGGATCTTGTTTATGATCTCCAGGCAGCTGGGACCACAGTCACCAAGAAAACAATTGGTAACACACTACGCCGACAAGGACTGAAATCCTGCAGTGCCCACAAGGTCCCTCTGCTCAAGAAAGCACATGTCCAGGCCCGTCTCAAGTCTGCCACTGAACATCTGAATGATGCAGAGGGGGACTGGTGGGAAGTGTTGTGGTCAGATGAGACCAAAATCGAGCCCTTTGGCATCAACTCAACTCGCCGTGTTTGGAGGAGGAGGAATGCCGCCTATGACCCCAAGAACACCATCCCAACTGTGAAACATGGTGGTGGAAACATTCAGCTTTGGGGTGTTTTTCTGCTAAGGGGACAGGACAACTGCACCGCATCAAAGGGACGATGGACGGGGCAAAGTACCGTCAAATCTTGGGTGAGAACCTTCTTCCCTCAGTCAGGGCATTGAAAATGGGTCGTGGATGGGTGTTCCAGCATGACAATGACCCAAAACACATGGCCAAGGCAACAAAGGAGCGGCTCAAGAAGAAGCACATTAAGGTCCTGGAGTGGCCTAGTCAGTCTCCAGACCTTAATCCGATTGAAAACCTGTGGAGGGGCTGAAAGTTTGAGTTGCCAAACATCAGCCACCAAACCTTAATGACTTGGAGAGGATCTGCCAAGAGGAGTGGGCCAAAATCCCTCCTGAGATGTGTGCGAACCTGGTGGCCAACTACAGGATTCGTCTGACCTCTGTGATTGCCAACAAGGGATTTGCCACCAAATACTAAGTCATGTTTTGTGAAGGGGATCAAATACTTATTTCCCTCATGAACATGCAAATCAGTCATCATTTGTTAGACATGCATTTCTGCTGAATTTGTTGTTGCTATTCTGTCTCAGTGTTACAATACTCCGAACATTCGATTGTTAGACTGATCATTTCTGTGTGAGGGGCGAACATTCGAAATCAGCCGGGGAGCAAATACGCATTTCCTTCATGTTTTTTAGCTGTGTGGCTGGAGATCAGCTTTAGGAATTTCATTTGATAGCCATGAGTGACAACATATCCAGAATGGGAAAATTTTCTCAACATGCCAAGACGCAGTTTATTGGTCTTCTGGAAAACAATGTATTGTCTCTTGTTCATTGAAAATCCAACAAAGAACGATGTAATGCATCTGGTGTAACCAGCCCTCCCTTTCTCCAGACTACCACCAAGATTTTCTCTCCAAGAGAAAAGAGTGGGGGGGGGGGGAAGCAATTAAAAAACACAGATTACAGTATCAAAATGAAATTGATTGTATCTGTTCAATGTCAGCAAGAAACACATTTCCAGCCAGTGACAATCCCTTACGGAGCCAGGCGTGTTTCCCCCGGAATGAAGGAACTTTCTATATCAGGAGCCGCTGACCCCCATAGACCTCTGGCAGTGACTAGGCCCCACATCCTTCTCTCTGACCCAGTGCCATGTGGGATTCCAGCCTCTGTTCAGGGGCCCAGACCTATTAAAATTAATGAACTAGGATCTGTTTAATAATGTTGGAGAGATTAAATCCCAAATTATTAGGAGGATTTCAGCGTTTGTAGAGTCTACGGCGGAAAGCCTGAGAAGGTTAGCGCAGTATTATGGAAATGTTAATTAATCGGCTCCAATCAACTTTCAACTAATTTATACAATTTGACTCATTTCATGGTGGTCGCTAAATTAGACTTTTAATTAAAACGTTATTTCTAGACCTAATTTTGATGAGCTTAAAAAAACCTGAAGTGTTGAAAAAGTACCTCGTGCATGCTGGCTGCACACAGCCAACCTCTCCTGGTGCCTGGACATCAGGTCCATTATCTGAATCCCTAGGCCAGTGGTCGGCAAGCCGCGGCTCGCGAGCCACATGCGGCTCTTTACACAATTTAATGCGGCTCTTCTGTGTGCCGGGCGCCCGCTCCCCTCCCTCCTCTCGGGCGCCCGGCACATTGGCTGTCAGGATGTAGGCGGGGCAGCGTGACGAACTCCTCTCCTCTCACAGTCCGCCCTGAAGACCGAACGGCGCGGGAACACGGCGAGAGGAACGCGCAAAGCAAAGGTAAGTGAATTGACACAATATGGGGAATGAATTACTATAAGGGGGATGAATTACTATAGGGGGGATGAATTACTATGGGGGATGAATTACTATATGGGGGATGAATTACTATGGGGGATGAATTACTATATGGGGGATGAATTACTATATGGGGGATGAATTACTATGGGGGGGATGAATTACTATATGGGGGATGAATTACTATATGGGGGATGAATTACTATAGGGGATGAATTACTATATGGGGGATGAATTACTATGGGGGATGAATTACTATATGGGGGATGAATTACTATGGGGGATGAATTACTATATGGGGGATGAATTACTATATGGGGGATGAATTACTATGGGGGATGAATTACTATATGGGGGATGAATTACTATGGGGGATGAATTACTATATGGGGGATGAATTACTATGGGGGATGAATTACTATGGGGGATGAATTACTATATGGGGGATGAATTACTCTATGGGGGATGAATTACTATATGGGGGATGAATTACTATGGGGGATGAATTACTATATTGGGGATGAATTACTATATGGGGGATGAATTACTATATGGGGGATGAATTACTATGGGGGATGAATTACTATATGGGGGATGAATTACTATATGGGGGATGAATTACTATGGGGGATGAATTACTATGGGGGATGAATTACTATATGGGGGATGTATTTTCAGTTTTAAAAATGTGGCTCTCAAAATAAATTTCAATTGTGGTTTTGGCGAGATTTGGCTCAGTTGAAAAAAAAGGTTGCCCACCACTGCCCTAGGCAGTCTGATGCCCATATAGACCCACCCTTTCCTATCTTCTACGACTGGCAAACTGATGGCCCTCCAACTGTTGCCAAACTACAAGTCCCATGAGGCATTGCAAGATTGACAGTTACAAGCATGACTCCCAAAGCCAGAGGCATGATGGGACTTGTAGTTTGGCAACAGCTGGAGGACCGCCAGTTTGACACCCCTTTAGCCTTACTATTGCTCAGTGAGGTTGTCCATCCCACCCACATGGAAGAAAAATATATTTGAAATATATTTTAAAAATATTCTTCCCAAATATATTGACATATATTTATAATACTACAATATTGGCCGTATATGTTGTGGTCCAGTTGAGTTGCCTTTATTCTGGATTTTGCTATGTTGTGGTTTGGTAGAGATGTCTTTATTCTGAGGTTTGTTACGTTGTGGGCCAGTTGAGTTGTCGTTATCAAGGATTTTGCTACATTGTGGTCCAGTTAAGTTGTCCTTATCCTGGATTTTGCTACGTTGTGGTCCATTTGAGTTTTCTATAGCCTGGATTTTCTTCCCAAAGATATTGACTTATATTTGAAATACTATAATTTTGGATTAGGGACTGATGTGAATGTACAATATACAGTATGTATGTAAAGCGCTGCGTAAATTGACGGCGCTATATAAGTACCAGAAATAAATATTTCAAAATATATTTCAATACATATATATATATATATATATATATACATATATATTATATATATATATATATAATATATACTGCATGTTGAAATGCATTTTTTATATATTACACAATATATGAAAAATATTTTTAAAAATATATTTTTTTTAAAATATATTCTTCAGATTTTTTTTAACATATAAAAAAGTAATATTGACATATATTTTTACATATATTTGTAAATGCATTCCAAAAATGTAGATTAAATGTATTTTTAAAGACATACAGTATATTTGAAAATGTATTTATAAAAATATTTTTCATATATTTTGACTGATGTCATGAATGCAATGATATACTTTGTCTCCTTGAAGAAGCGGGTTGTGTCCCGTGAAACGCATTGGAGTAACAAGCAATAAATCAATACATGACACTGCAGAATATGGTCTTAAATAGCAGAAACGTCATGATTAGCATGACAGTTCCAAGTTGACACTTTGCTTGTTACTCCGACACGTTTCACGGGACAAAGCCCGCTTCTTCAGGGAGACAAAGTATATATCTCCATTAATGACATCAGTGACTTTGTGGGAGGCCAGTTGTCAGAGATCCAGGTATGACCAGAGATGTGTGGACTGACACAGGGAAACAGCAGGCTTCAGAAATGATTAAATAATAATAATATTTATTATGAGCTGCACAAGATAAACAAACAGTGCAAAACAAAACAAACCTTAAACTAATAGGTACAGGTGCAGTCAGGGCTGGAGAGGTGGAGTGGTCAGGCAGGCCGGGTCAGGAACAATCAGGCAGAAAGGTACAACGGGAGCAGGCAGAAGAATGGTCAGGAATAGCCGGGGTCAGTGCAGGTGGAGTTCTATCAGAGTCAGAGTCAAGCAGGAGAGTCGAGCAGGCAGGAGACAGTAAACAGGGCACATGGGAAACAAACACCAAGGCACTGACTGCAGGTCTGGCCATTCCTTAAATACACCTCCTGCAATCAGCCTCAGGTGATGGCTGATTGCAGGAGTGAGCTTCTGGTTGCTGAGAGCACCCGCTGGCCAGCCCTGGTACTGCAGCCCACAAGGCAGGTGAGTCCCACCACCATTGGCGAGTCCATTCCTGACACCAGTGGAAAGCATGAACATTGGATCCAAAAGGGAAAGGAAGAGGAAGATCCCTCAATCAGAAATGTAGAGGTCCACCAATTGGACAGTTACAAATCCATAATAGGAAGCACATCCAAAAGGTATCGTCCAAAAAAACCCCACGCAAAAAAGGTCCATCTGGCATCAAGAAGAAAATACAAATCCTTTATCTGGTAATAAAAGAGCTACCGGTCCTCTCCAAAAATATACTCATGGCTGTATTTTTGGAGAGGACCGGTAGCGCTGTTATTACCAGATAAAGGATTTGTACTTTCTTCTTGATGCCAGTTGGACGATACAAGTACCTTTTAGCTGTGTTTCCTATTATGGATTTGTAACTCTGGCCAATTGGTGGACCTCTACATTTCTGATTGAGGGATCTTCCTCTTCCCTTCCCTTTTGGATCCAATGTTCATGCTTTCCACTGGCCTCCCACAAAGTCACTGATGTCATTAACCTCCTCGGCGGTATGATTCTTTCCGATTTTTTGTGCTGAAAGCGGTACCATTTTTTGCATGGAAATATGTAGTTTTTTATTGTAGGCTGTAATTTTTCGGAATAACTCACTGAAATCTGTCTGAACAAGAGTCTATTAAACATTCCGGATAGGATAAAATTTAACACACGAAATCATAAATTATAATTTAATAAATAATCATAAAAAATAATAATATAATAATAATAAATTTAATTCAATAATATAATCAAACCAAAAACACTGAAATGTGAAATAGAGCGCCAAGTTCACACATCGCTGAGCAAAGTCGCAAAATCGTTTTCAGTGTCTGATGAGGAATTTCCCCCACGAATCATTATCACTCAATTCTGCAAGTGGTTCTGATTTACTATCGCTGTTCTCTAGCCGGTCTAACACCGATTTTGCCATAAAGGGACGCTTTTTGGACGCCATGGACGTTTCTCAGTTTCCAGGCAGAAAGAACATTCAAAATGCAGGCAGGGCGCCGGACAAAGCACTCGGGACAAAATATACCGTATATACTCGAGTATAAGCTGAGTTTTTCAGCACAGTTTTTGTGCTGAAAAACGCCCCCCCTCGGCTTATACTCGAGTCAACGTCTGCAGATGTCTAGCAGGGGGACAGAACAGAAGGGACACTAAGTACAGGGGTGGGCAGGGGGCTGCTGTCTCTTACCTGGCTCCGGTCCCACGACGATCCGGTCCAGGAAGCGCGGCTGCTCCTTCATTCGGTTCGTCCACTGGATGTTCACGCGGCTGCTCGGCTCCGCCTTCTCACCGGTGATTGGCCGCCAGAACTGTAGCTCAGGAAAGGCACACAGGCGGCCAATCACCGGCGAGGAGGCGGAGCTGAGCGGCCCCGCGAAAATCGAGTGAAGGAGATGCAGGTAAGTGTGCCGTGCTTAGGTGCTGCTGCAACCACATATGCTGGCTGCAGCAGCACCATACTGGAACAGGGGTCAGCAAGTGTCAGTGGGAGGAATAGTGCCCCATCATTGGTGTCACTGATACCAATGATGGGGCATTATTCCTCCCACTGACACCAACGATGGGGCACTTTTCCTCCCCCCCACTGACACCAACGATTGGGCACTATTCCTCCCCCCCCCACTGACACCAATGATGGGGCACTATTCCACCCCCCACTGACACCAATCATGGAGCACTATTCCACCCCCCACTGACACCAGTCATGGGATACTATTCCTCCCCCCCACTGACACCAACGATGGGGCACTTTTCCTCCCCCCCACTGACACCAACGATGGGGCACTATTCCTCCACCCCCCCACTGACACCAATGATGGGATACTATTCCTCCCACTGACACCAATGTTGGGACACTATTCCTCCCAGTGACACCAAAGATGGGGCACTATTCCACTGACACCAATAATGGGGTGCCTCATTTCCCACCCTCGGCTTATACTCGAGTCAATAGTTTTTCCCAGTTTTTTGTGGTAAAATTAGGTACCTCGGCTTATATTCGGGTCGGCTTATACTCGAGTATATACGGTATGTGAAATGCATTGAAACAGCAATGACAGCAAAAATGAAACTTTTTAAAAATTTCAAATTTCCCACCGCTTCCGGCGCCCGTACGTCCCGACGTCACAGGGAGCGGAACACAGAAGCCAGATGCCGGCATCGGCTGGAGGAGATGGCCGGGAACACTGCAGGGGACACATCGCGGGAGCGAAGGACAAGGTAAGTCCTGCAGGGACCCCCAGAGCAACGCCGCATGGTAAGCCCGAGTGTAGCTCGGGGGGTTACCACTTTTGGTATAGAAATTTTACCCCGAGCTACACTCGGGATTACCACTAAGGAGGTTAATGGAATGATATACTTTGTCTCCCTGAAGAAGCGGACTGTGTCCGATGAAATGCGTCGGAGTAACAAGCAAAGTATCAACTTGGAACCATCATGCTAATCATGACATTTATGCTATTTAAGGCCATATTCTGCAATGTCATATATTGATTTTGTTACAAGCACTGTATGCTTTTTAAGATGGACGTTTTGTCTGTTCAATCCTCAATCCCACAACTGTGGTCTGAATTTTATTAATAAAGTTGTATTCGTTACATTTTTGGAGTATTTCATTTTGTGGTGTGGTGCCTTTAAAGCCCCACTAGTTTTCTTAACAAGGGAGGAGACCTTTTTGTGGGTCCCCTTCTCCCTTTTTTTTCTCCTTTATCAATACATTTGTAATAAAAATTATTTTTTAAAAAGCAGGTTTAGTTTATTTACTGAATAAGCTGTACTTTTATTTCCAGCATAATACATTCATGTACACTGCGATTCACCTTCCCAGAGTAACACAACGACTCTCAATTTGTAAAACTACTCCACACTGAATTTTTTTTAAATTTAAAACAAAAAAACATTTTTCTGGAAAAAAGAAAAAAGGGAATTTTTTTTTCTCATGCCTTCAAAATTTCCAGAAATGTTACATCTTCTAGATGGAACAACGCTGGAGTAACAGCCCAATGCAGTCCTACTGTACCTGGTGTGAATGGGCCCCCATTCAGAAATGGAGCTCGCTCAGGGATTAGGCCCCGTTCAGTTCTAGCAAAGGCAGAGCGATGCAGGTTTTGACGTGTTTTGTGCGCTTTTTGCCTCGTTTTGGGAGCAGCATTGTTCATTTGAATGGATTGCTTTCAGCTCCAAAAACACACCGAAGTAGCTTCTGCGGCTTTTTTTTGGAGCCGACTTTGGTGGGTTGTTTTGGACGGCGTGTTTTTGAGCATTTTGGCGGGCAACGCAACCATTTATTTTAACAATAATGGCACCTAAACATGCCTTCTGTTGCGATTTTACCCACGTGGCAGAAACGTGCAATTTTACCCATCCGGCAGAACCGTGCAATTTTACCCACCCGGCAGAACCGTGCAATTTTACCCACGTGGTAGAACCGCGCAATTTTACCCACGTGGTAGAACCGCGCAATTCTGCAGGCGATACGTATTTGGATCAAAAGTCATTCCAATTGGGATTTGGATGGAAGCCTTGGTGTTCTCTATGAGCAGAAGCTTCCTCGCAGGTCTTCTGTCACAACGGATAAAACATCTCTCTTTGTATGGCTGATTTACAATGAATACAATTTGTCCAGCGTTTGTCCTCCATTACCTCCCTGAACTAAAGATTGTTTCATTATTTGACATAATGGGCAGCGATACGAGATAATTACAATGTGTTTCCAATCTGTTTGTCAGTCCTGATGATTGTGTGATGAGAGGTGAATCTGAGGGTCTAGGCGGGAGAAAATGCCCCAATTTAACCTCTTGTGTAGCAATCCATGTGGTTGTGATTGACATCCAGTGATTATATGTCAGCACCTATAGATAGCATATGGATGTCATCATAGAGATTACTGGCAGCCATCTTGACTTACTCAGCTGCTTGAAGTATGTAAATGCTTTTGGATTGTTACAGAGAATAGAGCGCGGGGCAGATGAGATTTTACCTCGAAATGCCATCACTGAGTAGAAATAACATCTTATCAACTCTTAAATCTGACCTCCGGCCTCCCCTTCAGTCTTGCACAGGTGTACCGGCTCCTCCCCTTCGGTCTTGCAGAGTTGTACCGGCTCCTCTCCTTCAGTCTTGCACAGTTGTACCGGCTCCTCCCCTTCAGTCTTGCACAGGTGTACCGGCTCCTGCCCTTCAGTCTTGCACAGGTGTACCAGCTCCTCCCCTTCGGTCTTGCAGAGTTGTACCGGCTCCTCCCCTTCAGTCTTGCACAGGTGTACCAGCTCCTCCCCTTCAGTCTTGCACAGGTGTACCGGCTCCTCCCCTTCAGTCTTGCACAGTTGTACCGGCTCCTCCCCTTCAGTCTTGCACAGGTGTACCGGCTCCTGCCCTTCGGTCTTGCGCAGGTGTACTGGCTCCTCCCCTTCAGTCTTGCACAGGTGTACCGCCTCCTCTCATTCAGTCTTGCACAGGTGTACTGGCTCCTCCCCTTCAGTCTTGCACAGGTGTACCGGCTCCTCCCCTTCAGTCTTGCACAGGTGTACCGACTCCTTCCCGTCAGTCTTGCACAGGTGTACCGGCTCCTCCCCTTCAGTCTTGCACAGGTGTACCAGCTACTCCCCTTGGGTCTTGCAGAGTTGTACAGGCTCCTCCCCTTCAGTCCTGCACAGTTGTACCGGCTCCTCCCCTTCAGTCTTGCACAGGTGTATCAGCTCCTCCCCTTCGGTCTTGCGCAGGTGTACCAGCTCCTCCCCTTCGGTCTTGCGCAGGTGTACCGGCTCCTCCCTTTCAGTCTTGCACAGGTGTACCGGCTCCTTCCCATCAGTCTTGCACAGGTGTACTGGCTCCTCCCCTCCAATCTTGCACAGGTGTACTGGCTCCTCCCCTTCAGTCTTGCACAGGTGTACCGACTCCTCCACTTCAGTCTTGCACAGGTGTATCGGCTCCTCGCCTTTGGTCTTACGCAGGTGTACCAGCTCCTCCCCTTCGGTCTTGCGCAGGTGTACCAGCTCCTCCCCTTCAGTCTTGCACAGGTGTACCGGCTCCTCTCCATCAGTCTTGCACAGGTGTACCAGCTCCTCCCCTTCAGTCTTGCACTGTAAGATGGTCAAAGCTTGGGATATTTTTTTATAACCTAACCCTGCTTTAAACTTCTCCACAACTTTATCCCTGACCTGTCTGGTGTGTTCCTTGGACTTCATGATGCAGTTTGTTCACTAATGTTCTCTAGCAGACTGGTCATGGCGGTGATCAGCAACTTATAGTGGGACAGGGGACAGATTTACGCTAGCTGTGTAAAGTCATGTTAAAAATGAGTTTTTCAGCTTTTTTTAGTGTTTTTGCCTTAGCGTTTAGCTGCGTTTTGCCGCGATTATCGTTGTTTTTCTGCGTTTGTGTTTTTGCACCAAAAAAATAAAAACTTTTTGGTCAAAGAACATCCAAAAACTCTGGTTTGCAGCGTTTTACTGAGTTTTGCCACCTTTTTCAGCGTTAGAGGGTTTTTACTGCTAAAAAAAACTCCTCTAGAGACTCACCAGTTCTGTTTTTTTTTTTCCAGCCAAAAAACGTTGATTCCAGTCTGTGTGTGTATGGACACATAGGATAACATGCTGGGGGGGTTTACTGGCTGTAGAAAAAACTGTCAAAAGCCAAAAACAGCCGCTGTAAAACCGCCCAGCGTGTGTGAGGACTGAGCCCTATGCACACGGGACATTTTGATAACGCTGGTAACGTTAGCTGTGTAGAGTCACATTAAAAACACAAGTTTTTCAGCTTTTTTTAGTGTTTTTGCATTCGCATTTAGTTGCGTTTTGCCACGATTAGCAGCTTTTTTCTACGTTTTTCTTACTACACAAAATATATACTTTTTGGTCAAAAAAAGTCCAAAAATGCCGGTTTGCGGCATTTTACCGCGTTTTTCAACATTAGAGCGTTTTTACAGCTAAAAAACTCCTCTAGAAACCCGCTAGTCCTGGGTTTTTTCCAGCCAAAAAACGCTGAATCCAGTTTATGTGTGTACAGGCACATAGGATAACATGCTGGGGGGGGGGTTACTGGCTGTAGAAAAAAACATTGGAAGCCAAAAACAGCCGCTGTAAACACATCATGAGTGCATGAGGACTAAAAATTATTAAAACATCTCCCGTGTTCACCACTTCACTCATGCCGTCCCTCCATCCATTTCTTCTGGTCATTCCCGTTGGGCTTGACTTTCTGATCCTTCACATTTTTGTGCTGCTCCGTTTGACAAGCTTGATCCTACAGTTCAGTAGATGGCTGGGGGGATAAAAAGGAAAGAGAGGTTTATCTGTGCCCCCCCAACACAGCATTTGAAACTAGAGCATCTTCCATCTTTGTCTTCATTGTGTATTATTCCCTTATTATTTCAGGTACTTATATAGCACCGCCAATTTACGCAGCACTTTACATATATATTGTACATTCACATCAGTCCCTAACCCTCAAGGGGCATACAATCTAAGGTCCCTGACCCTCAAGGGGCGTACAATCTAAGGTCCCTAACCCTCAAGGAGCGTACAATCTAAGGTCCCTAACCCTCAAGGGGCATACAATCTAAGGTCCCTAACCCTCAAGGGGCGTACAATCTAAGGTCCCTAACCCTCAAGGAGCGTACAATCTAAGGTCCCTAACCCTCAAGGGGTGTACAATCTAAGGTCCCTAACCCTCAAGGGGCATACAATCTAAGGTCCCTAACCCTCAAGGGGCATACAATCTAAGGTCCCTAACTCACATTCATACATACCAATTAACCTACCAGCATGTCTTTGGAGTGTGGGAGGAAACCCACACAGGCACAGGGAGAACATGCAAACTCCAGGCAGGAGGTGCCATGGTTGGGATTCGAACCAGCGACCTGAGTACTGCAAGGTGGAAGTGCTAACCATTTAGCCACTGTGCTTATTATGAAGAAAAGTGAACAATTCTCTTACCGAGTGCACTCCATATTGGTCAATTTCCTCCTACACTCCAAAGACATGTTGGTAGGTGAATTGGCTCCTGTCTAAATTGTCCCTAGTATGTGTATGTATGAGTGTGAGTTAGGGACCTTAGATTGTACGCCCCTTGAGGGTTAGGGACCTTAGATTGTACGTCCCTTGAGGGTTAGGGACCTTAGATTGTACGCCCCTTGAGGGTTAGGGACCTTAGATTGTACGCCCCTTGAGGGTTAGGGACCTTAGATTGTACGCCCCTTGAGGGTTAGGGACCTTAGATTGTACGCCCCTTGAGGGTTAGGGACTGATGTAAATGTACAATATATATATGTAAAGTGCTGCGTAAATTGATGGCGCTATATAAGTACCTGAAATAAATAAATACTGACAAAGGTCCGCTGCCAGAACTATACCTCCCAGGAGCCTTTTCCTTCAGTGTGTGGGTAGGTTTTCTGGTCAAGGCAGGAAAGAAATCATCGTACACATGTGGAGAGGGATATAGAGGGGTGAGGGGTAGGCAGAGTTCTGTAGTCCAGCAGGCAAGGGCTGATAACCCTGCTTAGGTTTTCAGTGCTGTAAAGGGAACGTGTCGTCAGCTCAAACAGGACGATAAGTGCGCACTGAATTTCTGGCAGATCCGGTGGGCAGTTTTCTGTGCTTGCAGCATTTTTAAAGGAATAAAAAAAGAGAAAATACATATATTGCAGTGTTGTATTGATTTTTAATTGGTTCCTGTCTAAATTGTCCCTAGTTTTCATTGTATGAATGTGAGTTAGGGACCTTAGATTGGACACCCCTTGAGGGTTAGGGACCTTAGATTGGACACCCCTTGAGGGTTAGGGACCTTAGATTGTACGCCCCTTGAGGGTTAGGGACCTTAGATTGGACGCCCCTTGAGGGTCAGGGACCTTAGATTGTACGCCCCTTGAGGGTTAGGGACCTTAAATTGGACGCCCCTTGAGGGTTAGGGACCTTAGATTGGACGCCCCTTGAGGGTTAGGGACCTTAGATTGGACGCCCCTTGAGGGTTAGGGACCTTAGATTGGACGCCCCTTGAGGGTTAGGGACCTTAGATTGTACGCCCCTTGAGGGTTAGGGACCTTAGATTGTACGCCCCTTGAGGGTTAGGGACCTTAGATTGGACACCCCTTGATGGTTAGGGACCTTAGATTGTACGCCCCTTGAGGGTTAGGGACTGATCTGAATGTACAATATATATGGACACCCCTTGAGGGTTAGGGACCTTAGATTGTACACTCCTTGGGGGTTAGGGACCTTAGATTGTACACCCCTTGAGGGTTAGGGACCTTAGATTGGACACCCCTTGATGGTTAGGGACCTTAGATTGTACGCCCCTTGAGGGTTAGGGACTGATCTGAATGTACAATCTATATGGACACCCCTTGAGGGTTAGGGACCTTAGATTGTACACTCCTTGGGGGTTAGGGACCTTAGATTGTACAACCCTTGAGGTTTAGGGACCTTAGATTGGACACCCCTTGAGGGTTAGAGACTGATGGGAATGTACAATATGCCTCACATATTCATAAGTATAAGCACCTGTAATAAATAAATACAAATTTCAGAAGAATATTCTATCGGGTTCTACTGCTCTAAGTAACCAATGATGTCTAAGACCAGCAATTTGAATGCTCACAACCTGACCTCTACAATCATTATTTCGAATATCACTTACCCGCTTTAGGTGTCATTTACTCTTTTAGTCTTCTCATTTCTTGTCCCGACACAATGTTTTCTGGAGATTAAATTGTCAGTAATCAAGCAGCCCTCCAAGCCTACAAAGAGCCTCTTGTAGCCACTAGCCGGTACATGCCCCGAAGAAGGGAAAAATGTGCCAGTTAACGGGGATTAGCTGAAAGCTGTAATTGCCTGAAAAACCTGGCTATTATCTGTCCATTTACTGGACATCACAAATGGAGCCTCTGGCCATCTCCAGACACATTAGAGGTCTTGGTGAAGTTCCTTGCCGAAGTGATAGAAGGTACAATGAGAGGGCAGAGGTTGAGCTAATGGAGGGATAAATTAGAGGCGGCTTGGAGCCTTGTGCTCTGCACTTATCCAAATACCCGTTTGTCGAAGCAGAATAACAACATTCTTTTTTCTTCTTCAATCTAGAAAGCAGTCGAAGAAAATTCTACAATAAACACAGCTTACCGAGTGTTTCAATTTGAAAAGCAAGGCCATGGATTTGATTAAAAGGATGAAGAACGCATCAGACCTACTAACAAACCAACTGATGATAAATACTCTGTGTATGGGCCAGGTTGATTTTTTTTTTTTTTTTCAGATCGACCTTTAACTACAAGAGGATCTGTAGAAAACTGAGTATAGCAGTTTTTCAGCTGTACCTAAAATTGTTATTATTGCTGCAAAACCATGGGAATAAAGTACCTCCACTGAGGTTTTCTGTGTATGTTACACAGCAGCTAATAGATCTCCTATCTTGCAGGACTGTTCTGGGATTTTAATAAATATTCCAAGGTTGCGGCCCAACTGGGCCATGTCTCCTTCCAGCACTCTGCATTGACATCACTGGGACATGGAGCAGGAGACAGGTAAGTATGACGTGAATTGCCGCCACTGACCACCAATGCTTGGGAGTGGGGAATGATTTTACATTGACCATCAATGCTTGGATTTGGGGGAGAGGGTTAATATTTTTACACTGACCACCAAGGTCTAGGTGGGGAGAAGAGTATAGGAGTATTCTTACACTGACCACTGATACTTTAGAGTGTGGTGGTGGTGGGGGTGGTAGTAATCTTACATTGACCACCAATTCCTGGCATGAGTGGAAGTATTCTTACACTGACCACCAATACCTGGGATGAGGAGAGTGTGGGGAAGGAGGGTGTCTTCTTACCACTCACCTTCATTACCGCTCTGCACGTTCTGGTCACCTTCATTACCACTTTGCACATTCTGGTCACCTTCATTACCGCTCTGCATGTTCTTGTCACCTTCATTACCGCTCTGCACATTCTGGTCACCTTCATTACTGTTCTGCACATTCTTGTCACCTTCATTACTGCTCTGCACGTTCTTGTCACCTTCATTACCGCTCTGCACGTTCTTCTCACCTTCATTACCGCTCTGCATGTTCTTGTCACCTTCATTACCGCTCTGCACATTCTGGTCACCTTCATTACTGTTCTGCACATTCTTGTCACCTTCATTACTGCTCTGCACGTTCTTGTCACCTTCATTACCGCTCTGCACGTTCTTCTCACCTTCATTACCGCTCTGCATGTTCTTGTCACCTTCATTATCGCTCTGCACATTCTGGTCACCTTCATTACTGTTCTGCATGTTCTTCTCACCTTCATTACTGCTCTGCATGTTCTTGTCACCTTCATTACCGCTCTGCACGTTCTTGTCACCTTCATTACTGCTCTGCACGTTCTTCTCACCTTCATTACTGCTCCACACGTTCTTGGCACCTTCATTACCGCTCTGCAAGTTCTTGTCACGTTCATTACCGCTCTGCACGTTCTTGTGACCTTCATTACCACTCCGCACATTCTTCTCACCTTCATTACCCCTCTGCACGTTCTTGTCACCTTCATTACCACTCTGCATGTTTTTGTGACCTTCATTACCACTCTGCATGTCCTTGTGACCTTCATTACCGCTCTGCACATTCTTATCACCTTCATTACCGCTCTGCACGTTCTTCTCACCTTCATTACCGCTCTGCACATTCTTCTCACCTTCATTACCGCTCTGCACATTCTTGTCACCTTCATTACCGCTCTGCACGTTCTGGTCACCTTCATTTACCGCTCTGCACGTTCTTGTCACCTTCATTACCGCTCTGCACGTTCTGGTCACCTTCATTACAGCTCTGCACATTCTTGTCACCTTCATTACCGCTCTGCACTTTCTTCTTACCACCATGCTTGCGCTGAAATTTCTTTAGAGCCATACTGGATGTCCAGTACAGTATGTGCTAAAAAGCACACAAAAAAAGCTTTACAGCAAGTGTGCACAGGGATGTACTGTACAGTATGTGCTAAAAACCACACCAAAAAGTACTGTAAGTGTCTTCATATAACACTTTCAGTGTCTAACTGTGACTGCGATCTCGCAAACAAGAAGCTACGACCACATGTCAGAGCAGGGAAGATGGCCGCAGCTTGTGTTCCTCAACCGAAAACAGAGCCTTACGATCCCACAGCTGGACCCTTTCACATGTTCTGTAGCAGGCCCCCTTCCTGCCGACTTGGGGCCCCCCATGGTGGCAAAACACCGGGGCCCAGTCGCAAAGAGGGATCATCGTGACCCTCGTAGTTCCACCACTGCTAGGTTCACACTAGTGCAGCTACAAATTAATCTGATTTTCAGTGCAATTTTTTTTACTGTGATTTGTGATGTGTTGCTTCATGCATTGTTTTTGTAAGCGGAGAATGGATTTTATACACAAAATTCTGCCAAAATTTCACTAAAACACAAATAATGTGATTTCCATTGTCGTGCGATTCTGTGAACCAAGCCTAAGGCCCCATGTACATGGGACGTTTCTGAACGACGGAAACTGACTGCTGGAAAATGTAGGTTCAAAAATGTCTGTTTAGCCGTGTTTTCATACCGTGTTTATGCGCGTTTGCATTTAGAAGCGTTTTTTAAAGATAAGCACAGGAGAACCTCCCAAATGCCCAGAATGCACTGAAAAGTGGTAAATTATTAACAATTTCAGACCAGGGGCAGAATGACAGCTCATGGGGCCCCCGGGCAATAGGGGATCATGGGGCCCCTGTGTCCTTGCCCAAACTCAAAAAAGCCTATGAAAAAGGTACCGGGGGCATCTCATGGGGCCCCCTACTGACCCCGGGCCCTCGGGCAGTGCCCGAGTTTCCAAATGTTCAGTCCGCCCCTGTTTCAGACTATTTCAGAGAAATACAGAGAGTAGAAGCAGAGACAGCAGTGTGTGTTGAGATTAGCTTAGGTGTGAGTTGCTCATTAACATTTCTTTTGTTTCCAAGGGTGGGAAAGGTGGTTGTTGGAGGGAGTCATTAAGGTCACCTGGCAGGGGGTCTTTATGAGGAATTTGAGGTGTGAATGGTCATTAACATATATTTTGTTTCCAAGGGAGGGAGAGGTCTGAGGTGTGAATTGGTCATTAACATATCTTTTGTTTCCAAGGGTGGGAGAGGTCTGAGGTGTGAATGGTCATTAACATATCTTTTGTTTCCAAGGGTGGGAGAGGTCTGAGGTGTGAATTGCTCATTAAAATATATTTTGTTTCCAAGGGTGGGAGAGGTCTGAGGTGTGAATTGCTCATTAACATATCTTTTGTTTCCAAGGGTGGGAGAGGTCAGAGGTGTGAATTGCTCATTAACATATCTTTTGTTTCCAAGGGTGGGAGAGGTCTGAGGTGTGAATCGGTCATTACAATGTGTGACAAGCTTGGTGGGGACATCCTGTGTTCAGTGTTTTGTCCATCTGAGTACCTTGAAAACTCTTTGCATGCATTTTTCATGATGAAAAAAGGCTCTGGACAGCAATGGGAACTGGAAGAGTTATAAAAAATCAAAAGCTTATAAATGCGATTTGCCGCATTTAGACGTGTTTAGAAGCATTTTGCATTTGAAACGCTGATAAAACCGACGTCTGAACGCAAGTTTGTTGCGTTAAAAAAAACGACTGTAAACTCAACTGCCTGTAAAGGACTGTAAAGGACGATGTGTACACGGACACATAGGAAAACATTAGGGAGAGTTCAGGGGCTGCTGAAAAAAAGCTCCTAAATGCGAGTTTGTCAGTTGCAGTGTACATGAGCGCTAAGTCCTCTAATACCAATAAAGACAACATTTTTAAAATATTTAAAGCCATCTCTTACAAAGACATGCTCAGTGGTGTGGACATCTGAGACGTAAATTTCACAATACACCATTGTCACGTTACAAAACCCAAGACGCATCTGTGCCGAGAACTGACCGAGGACGGTTTAGGGGGAATCCTACGCCCCGGCCCTCTAATCCGGCGTCTGATGAGAGCGGGGAAGTGTCCTGGGCAGAAGCAGGAACAGCTGGGATAAAAGCTTTCATGGAGATTAGCATGCTTATCAAGTTGCATTTAATTAAGCCAGCGATTAGCAAATTGTGCTAATTAAAATGCCACATCTGGCGCTATCTCATCGCCTCCAAACGGGTCTGGTGTTGAACCGCGGTGGTCAGTTGGGAAGAACCGGCTTTGACAAGAACACATGCACAGTCTGATAATTGACCGAGCATACTCGCTGAGCAATTTTAATTTCTGAAGTCCATAATACTGAAATTACACTCCGAGGATACGAGTGTGGCCATCTCTTGAATGAGATACTGGAGGAGAATCAGCGGTTCTGGATTCTTAGACCTATCACTCCTTAAAGGGTCAGTAACACCTAAATTACAGCCGGGCTTACAGAAAACAACTAATACACATATTCACAAATATAACCTATTCATCATGGAGGAACCATAGAAATAATTTCCGGTCTCAGGGAACCCCTGCTAAAAATTATCATGATACATTATGATCAGTGGGAAGAATGTCCCTTACATTGCTGATCAGTGGAAAGAATGTCCCTTACATGGGGGGTCAGTGGGAAGAATGTCCCTTACATTGGTGATCAGTGGGAAGAATGTCCCTTACATTGGTGGTCAGTGGGAAGAATGTCCCTTACATTGGTGATCAGTGGGAAGAATGTCCCTTACATTGGTGATCAGTGGGAGGAATGTCCCTTACATTGGTGGTCAGTGGGAAGAATGTCCCTTACATTGGTGATCAGTGGGAGGAATGTCCCTTACATTGGTGGTCAGTGGGAAGAATGTTCCTTACATTGGGGGTCAGTGGGAAGAATGTCCCTTATATTGGTGGTCAGTGGGAAGAATGCTCCTTACATTGGTGGTCAGTGGGAAGAATGTCCCTTACATTGGTGATCAGTGGGAAGAATGTCCCTTATATTGGGGATCAGTGGGAAGAATGTTCCTTACATTGGGGGTCAGTGGGAAGAATGTTCCTTACATTGGGGGTCAGTGGGAAGAAGGTCCCTTACATTGGTGGTCAGTGGGAAGAATGTCCCTTACATTGGTGGTCAGTGGGAAGAATGTCCCTTACATTGGTGATCAGTGGGAAGAATGCTCCTTACATTGGTGGGCAGTGGGAACAATGCTCCTTACATTGGTGATCAGTGGGAAGAATGTCCCTTACATTGGAGGTCAGTGGGAAGAATGTCCCTTACATTGGTGATCAGTGGGAAGAATGTCCCTTACATTGGGGGGGTCAGTGGGAAGAATGTCCCTTACATTGGGGGGGTCAGTGGGAAGAATGTCCCTTACATTGGGGGTCAGTGGGAAGAATGTCCCTTACATTGGTGGTCAGTGGGAAGAATGTCCCTTACATTGGTGGTCAGTGGGAAGAATGACCCTTACAGTGGATATCACCAATGTACCGCACCGCATTATTGTGCACCTAGCCTTAATCTGCCCAGCAACAAGTTAAAAAAACCCAAAACACATCAAAAACGTATGTGCAAAAACACGAAACACTCTGCAGAAATGGATTAAGCACGAACTGCATAGGTGTGAACCGAGCCTTACTGAAGATGCCAGCCCCTGCACCTGAAGCTGCTTGAAGAATCGTCTCAGGTGAGGACATCGCTGGATCCCTGGACAGGTAAGAATCCTTATATTAAAAGTCAGCAGCTACAGTATTTGTCACTGCTGACTTTTAATTTTAGGGGGGAGCTCCGCTTTAACTTTGGAGACCGATGCACAATATATATAAGACCGGGTTCACATACATGCGGTGCGGTATATCGCATGTGATTCGCACAGGAACCACGCCACATTCCTGTGCCAATCACATGCGATTTGTGTGCGGTGCGATCGGAGTCATACATTTTTTATGGCTCTAATCGCACCCGCACCAAAAAACGCACAAGACTTTTTTGGGGCCGCACTAGAATCAGATCGCATGGGTATTCACACCTATGTGATCCGATTCTGCACATCGCACCGTATTTTGCGGACCGCATTCAGGGGGTGTTGTTAACATACACACCCGCAGCGGTTCGCATGAACGAGGTGTGATTCTGTTGCTGTGCGGAATTCGCACAGAAAACGCTGCAAATTCCACACCGCGTCAGTGTGAACCCGGGTTAAGAATGACTTTGCAGCACAGCGGAACACAAAGCGTTTACCGATGAAAATATTTCCCATTTCTACTAATCAAACGAATCCCGCGGGCAATTAAAACATCGTTATTTGCGGCTAAGAAATCAACCTATCGGAAGCTTTTTTATGGCCACACTTTGCAAATATGTTTGAAACGTTTTCCACGAAAAGACTATAAAACTGACACAGGATGTTAGTGGGACCACATCCCTATCGCACATTAATCCCTGACAAAAAACACGCACGCACCCCCATCCTCGCATTATCCAGAACGTCCTGCAGGAGCGGCACGATGCTGCGCGCCGCAGATAAAGTCCCGGGCTGAAGACTCAGCACTTTAAGCCGACAGCCAGTAACAAATCTTATAAAATGCGACAAAATCTCACTTGTTAAAATGATCTTTTTCTTTCCAACAGGAAAGTGAGGACAAATCTGTTACACATGAAGCATTAATTAGAGTAATGAGAGGCTTTCGGGAAAAGCTCTGATACTTTCCCGCTGCGTCTCAATGCCAAAAACAAGTCTTTGTGAAGCAAAAAGTCACGGCAAGTTCATACAGTTCGGCGACACACGCACACGGGACGTTTTTACAACGGCTGGTTTTGACTTTTGACCTTTTATTCCTCTACAGCCAGTAAACCCCCCAGCACGTTCTCCTATGTCAATCTGACATATGGCGAAAAAAAAAAAGTGAGCGTACCCCTGAAGACGTGCATTTGCACGAAACACGTAGGGTGGAGCTGCACTTGCTGACGTCATGCCGCCGTTGCTGAAGGTCGGAACGGCGGCCATCAGTTTACCTTCATTCTTACTTGTTTCCACGTGGATTGTCTTTTATTCATTATTTAATAAAATACTACACTATATACTACTTTTTGGCTCCTGTGGTGAGCTATTCCTCATAGGAGAGGATCCACCTGCGTTTCTTGCCCTTGGCTGAGCATCCCTTGCAGAGGCTTCATTGCTGTTACCTGTACCCAGATGAGATGTGCTGACATGTTGGTGAGTGTACATCTGACAGAGGTGGTGGATTCCCTAATGGATCACTTCATAATATTTCACTGTGATTGCCGTACTTATATCCTTACAGTGGCATCCCTAGGCAGGTGCGGGCCGCACTGGGTGACACCTACCACACGGGGTGACAGCGGACCCGATCCATGAAAAGGTAAGTTGTAAAGCAAGCCGACGATCCCCGCAGGATGGATGGGATCTGCAGATTGAGCATAATGGATCAGACTCCGACCCATTATGCTCCTCAATCCGCAGATCCCATCCATCCTGCGGGGATCGTCGGCATGCAACCTATACGGGGTGACACCGGACCCGCTCCACGAAAAGGTAAGTTGTAAAGCAAGCCAACGATCCCCGCAGGTTGGATCGGATCTGCGTATTGAGCATAATGGATTGGAGTCCGATCCATTATGCTTCCTACTCCGCAGATCCGATCTATCCTGAAAGTCCCCAGAATCCAGTAGGCGGGGGCGGTGGTGTAGTTAGGTTTTTTGCTGCCCTAGGCAACACAAAAATCAGATGCCCCCCCCTGGTGGAGAGAGCCTGACACCGACCAACACCAGCCCCCTAACCCCCGGGGAGAGAGCCAGACAGTGACAAAACACCAGACCCCCTACCCAAGAGAACCTTCTGCTAACACACACACCCCTGGCAACATAGAGACACTCACCTTCACAGCTCCGGACATCCCCGGGAATGAGAGTCGGGTTCTGCATACACCATCGGATCCCACCTGGTTCCCATGCCGCATATGTCCCTTTTGCCTAGTCCTCCACCCTTCTCTGCCAATCCCTCCACTGGCCTCCATTCAGTGTCCTCCATCCCTCTCTGCCAATCCCTCCACTTGCCTCCAATCAGTGTCCTCCACCCCTCTCTGCCAATTCCTCCACTCAGTGTCCTCCATCCCTCTCTACCAATCCCTCCACTGGCCTCCACTCCTCTCTACCAATCCCTCCACTGGCTTCCTCTCAGTGTCCTCCATCCCTTTCTGCCAATCCCTCCACTGACCTCCACTCAGTGTCCTCCACCCTTCTCTGCCAATCCCTCCACTGGCCTCCACTCAGTGTCCTCCACCCCTCTCTGCCAATTCCTCTGCTCGGTGTATTCCATCCCTCTCTACCAATCCCTCCACTGGCCTCCACTCAGTGTCCTCCATCCCTCTCTGCCAATCCCCCCACTGGCCTCAACTCAGTGTCCTCCACCCCTCTCTGCCAATTCCTCTGCTCAGTGTCTTCCATCCCTGTCTACCAATCCCTCCACTTGTCTCCACTCAGTGTCCTCCACCCCTCTCTGCCAATCCCTCCACTGGCTTCCCATTGCCCAACGGATAAAATTCAAAACATTAACAATAACATATAAAGCCATTTATAACTCCGCCCCAAATTACATCACCAATCTTGTCTCCAAATATCACCCAAACCGTCCTCTCCGCTCCTCGCACGACCTCCAGCTCTCTAGCTCCCTTGTCTCCTCCTCCCATGCTCGTATCCAGGACTTCTCCAGAGCTTCTCCCATGCGATCTCTGAAAACCTCTCTTCAGGGAAGCCTATCCCGCCCTCAGCTAATAATGGAATCTTCTATTCCTCCTAACAGTCCATCCCCCACAGTTGTTACCTTTTGTACCACTAGCCCCTCCCTCCTAGATTGTAAGCTCCCAGGATCAGGGCCCTCCTATCCCTCTTGTATTGAACTGTATTGTTCTGTATTGTCTCCCGTTATATTGTAAAGTGCTGAGCAAACTGTTGGTGCCATAAATCCTGTATAATAATAATAATAATTTAAAGGGGATGACTGGGAAAGAGTCGTGTTTTTTCTAATGCCCGAAGATCAACTAGAATCTTTAATTAACAAAAGTGCAGCAATAGGGTGAATCCCGACGCACGTGTGAAACGTTTATTGATTTTGTAGAGATTCATTAAAATGTAGAAGAAAAGTAAATTAAGTCAACTTTTTGATTTTTAGCGCAGCTGAAATGTTTCCCGGAAGGCATTAACAGTTCCCGGGATTTGATAGAAACATGTTTTTCTTTCACCTGCGACTCCAAAAATTGACCTCCTACCCAGCGCTTGTAAATTGCTCGCGGGCAGTCTGCAGCCTGATGATGAACTGCAAGTCCTAGAATTCTCTGCCAGGCCAAACATCTCTAGGACTGCCTGACCTGTCAAGCATCCAGTGTACTTTCAAGGAAAGCCAAACCTGAAATAATTATTCTCGAGGAACTTAGTTGAGGAACTTTGGTCAGAAAAAAAAAAGGAAGAAAAAGTTTATGTTAAACGGGAAACAGTTTTCAAAAATGATTAATATGAAGCTTTCTCTGGAAATAAAAAATGAATATTGGCCGGTGATTTTTCGGTGGGTATAGAATTACTTTCTCTGCCAGGGACTTGAACTGATTACCCTGCATTAAGCATTCCTCTGTTCGGAGGGGGCGATCCTATTTGTTGTGATAACATATCAGGGCTCTGTAATGGCCTTGGAAAAACAGTTTGTTTAAGAAAGCCGCATGATTAAACCAAAATCCTGCGCGGCGGTTTATTAAGTCAGTTCTCAGCCGCAGCTGGCCTTATCTATTACCTTCTCGAGTCATGGATGGAAAGAGCCAGGGAAGGAAAACCAGCTTCTTGCTTGCAAACCAAATAAACAGTTGGGTTGGCAATAAGGCTGGCACTGGTTCTCGCCACAAATTCTGTAATCCGTAATGCAATCATGATGAACAAAACCGGTCTTGTTCATCTCTTTTATTCCATACTGTAATTGTAGTTATCTAATGTAAATTGCAGTATGATATAAATTGGTACATTATTATTATTATTATTATTATTATACAGTATTTATAAAGCGCCAATAGTTCGCTCAGCGCTGTACATTACAAAGGGGGACAGAACATGTGACAGAACAATACCAATACAATGCAAAACATGAGGGGATTGAGGGCCCTGCTCTTTCGAGCTTACAATCTAGGAGGAACATTCATATGAAGGATTCGGGAACTTGGACTGTTGGGGCCTCAACCACATGGGTTGCTCATAAGGCTGGTACTGGTTCTCGAGACAAATTCTGTAATCCGTAATGCAATCATGATGAACAAAACCAATCTTGTTCATCTCTTTTATTCCATACTGTAATTGTAGTTATCTAATGTAAATTGCAGTATGAAATAAATTGGTACATTCATACGAAGGATTCGGGAACTTGAACTGTTGGGGCCTCATCCACATGAGTTGCTCATAAGGCTGGTACTGGTTCACTCCACAAATTCTGTAATCCGTACTGCAATTGTGATGAACAAAACTGGTCTTGTTCATCTCTTTTATTCCATACTGTAATTGTAGTTATCTAATGTAAATTTCAGTATGAAATAAATTGGTACATTCATACGAAGGATTCGGGAACTTGAATTGTTGGGACCTCATCCACATGGGTTGCTGATAAGGCCAGTGCTGGTTCTCGCCACAAATTCTGTAATCCGTAATGCAATTGTGATGAACAAAACCGGTCTTGTTCAGAAGAGAACCTAATCTCTTTTATTCTATACTGTAATTGTAGTTATCTAATGTAAATTGCAGTATGAAATAAATTGGTACATTCATACGAAGGATTCGGGAACTTGAACTGCTGGGGCCTCATCCACATGGGCTGCTGATAAGGCCAGTGCTGGTTCTCACCACAAATTCTATAATTCCTAATGATGAACAAAACTAGTCTTGTTCAGAGGTGACGGCTACGCAGCACAGGGGGAAAGAGAACCTAATCTCTTTTATTCTATACTGTAATTGTAGTTATCCAATGTATATTACAGTATGAAATAAATTGGTACATTCATATTAAAGATTTGGGAACTTGAACTGTTGGTGCTTCATCCTCATTGGTTGCTGGTAAAGCTGGTACTGGTTCTCGCCACAAAGTCTAAATTCCCTAATGCAATTATGATGAACAAATCCGGTCATGTTCAGACGTGACGGCCACGCAGCACAGGGGCAAAGAGAACCTAATTTCTTTTATTCTATACTGTAATTGTAGTTATCTAATGTAAATTGCAGTATGAAATAAATTGGTACATTCATACGAAGGATTCGGGAACTTGAACTGTTGGGGCCTCATCCACATGGGTTGCTGATAAGGCCATGCTGGTTCTCGCCACAAATTCTATCATTCCTAACGATTAACAAAGCCGGTCTTGTTCAGAGGTGACTGCCATGCAGCATACCCATGCCGTTCCTTCAAAGCTGTGTGCCATAAAATGTGACTCTCGTGCGCATGCACGGGAGTGACGTCATCGCAGGTCGGCTATTTAAGCCGCAGCCTGCAAACCCGGAAGAAGGATGGGTGAAGATGGAAGCCCTGCCAGGCAAATACAATAGCTCTGTGTGAGGGATTCCCCCATCAACACTGACTGTGTTGATAAGGGAATCCCTCCCACAGAACTATTGTTTCTCCCTCTTGGGGGAACCATTCTTGCCAGGAGAACACAGTGATTATTGCTACTGGCTATATCTGCTGGCAATATTCGCATGTAAGTCCTTGACTTGGGTACACTTAGCCTGCCCAAATTGTTCAAATCTTGACTGGTCCCTGCTCAACTGGCTGAGATTATAACCATCTATGGCCGGCTTAAGGATTTCCCTCGTCTGGGCAGAGGGCAGCAAGGCCTACACACACCCAGGTTCTTGATGGATGAACTATTTTAGGGAGGACTATAGAAATGTCCTAGTATTCATGACTGGTCCTACAACTTATGATATTCTTGTCTACGACCCACCAGTAATACACTTTTATTATGCGATCTTATTGACTTTTGTATAAAGCCCCAACCAGGGGTGGACTGACCATTTGAGCACTTGGGCACTGCTCGAGGGCCTGGGGTCAGTAGGGGGCCCCATGAGATGCCCCTGGTACCTTTCATTGTCTTTTTCATAGGCTTTTTTGGGTGTGGGCGAGGACACAGGGGCCCTATGATCCCCTATTGCACGGGGGGCCCCATGAGTTGTCAGTCCGCCCCTGGCCCCAACATATCACTATGGCGGTGTACAACCACCTATGGCCTTAAGTCATCTGTGGCCGGCTTAAGGATTTTCCTCGTCTGGGTAGAGGGCAGCAAGGCCTACACACACCCGGGTTCTTGATGAATGAACTATTTTAGGGAGGACTATAGAAAAGTCCTAGTATTCATGACTGGTCCTACAACTTATGATATTCTTGTCTTTGACCCACAAGTAATACACTTTTATTATTCGATCTTATTGACTTTTGTATAAAGCCCCAACCAGGGGCGGACTGACCATTTGAGCACTTGGGCACTGCCCGAGGGCCTGGGGTCAGTAGGGGGCCCCATGAGATGCCCCTGGTACCTTTCATTGTCTTTTTCATAGGCTTTTTTGGTTGTGAGCGAGGACACAGGGGCCCTATGATCCCCTATTGCCCGGGGGGCCCCATGAGTTGTCAGTCCGCCCCTGGCACCAAAATATCACCACGGCGGTGTACAACCATCTATGGCCTTAAGCAGGGGCGGACTGACCATTTGGAAACTTGGGCACTGCCCGAGGGCCCGGGGTCAGTAGGGGGCCCCATGAGATGCCCCTGGTCCCTTTTTTATAGGCTTTTTTGAGTTTGGGCAAGGACACAGGGGCCCCATGATCCCCTATTGCCCGGGGGCCCCATAAGTTGTCAGTCCGCCCCTGGATCTTATTGACTTTCATATAAAGCCCCAAGATATCACCACGGCGGTGTACAACGAGTGTGCAAAGGTACGGTCTTCACAATTCGAGGTGAAACATGGCAGGAAACCCGAAGCTTCACATTCAATTAAAACCAGCTCCAGGTTTGGTTTGGTTAAAGTCTGATCCCTCGGGGAGCTGGAGGTGCATTGAGGTCCTACATTTTGGCAGGTTGTCCAGCGCCGTCCTATAGCTCCTGGTCCAATCAGAAGGCTCATGGCTCTTCTTATACGCTTGACCTAACACATGTGCGGCGCTTGGCAAGACTGAAAACGCAAACTGCGGGAGAGCACGGCTTTTTATTTCTGTTTCCTTTCACATAACGGTGCCAGAATGTCAGCTGAACTCATCAACAGCAACACAAACACGCTCTGAGTTTACTGGATGACCCAATGCAAACTTTGTATGAGTCAGTACAGCGCAGAGCACCTGGATTTCCTGCCAGGATGGAAATGCCGTGGAAAAATATTACATATCCAGAGTTTCTTTATACATAGTAAAGGATTGGAAAAAAAAGACAAATATTAGCACTAAGACCCAATTCACACTTGTGAATGCGACTTTGGACCAAAAAAGTAACATGACAAGTCGCACCTAATGTTTCCCAGTGAGTACCGGTCATATCTGTGCGACTTAAAGTTACAGCAACTTTAAAATAGTTCCTGCGCTACTCAACCCAGGGTCACACCTAAGCGTTGTCTGCAGTGTTTTGCAGAAACGCACAGCAGTCCGTTTAACATGATTTCCTATGGGACACCTTCACATCTCCGCGTTCTCACCCGGTGCACTTTTTGGAACGGGTCAGGGACTTTTTTTGAACACATAAATTTGTGTTTTTGGTTCTATAGACTTCAATGGAGGAAAATAAATTTAATCCCCAAACATGGAAAGGTTTCTTCACAGTGAGATCCAGTAAAAATCATTAGTAAGACCTCATCTGGAATATGCAGTTCAGTTTTGGGCTCCAATTCACAAAAAGAACATTGGGGAACTGGAGAAAGTACAGAGAAGGGCAACCAAACTGATAGGAGGCATGGAGGAGATCGGCTATGAGGAAAGATTAGAGGAACTGAATGTATTCTCTACTGAGAAGAGGAGATTAAGGGGGGATATGATCTCCATGTATAATACATAAGGGGGGATATGATCACCATGTATAATACATAAGGGGGGATATGATCTCCATGTATAATACATAAGGGGGGATATGATCTCCATGTATAATACATAAGGGGGGATATGATCACCATGTATAATACATAAGGGGGGGATATGATCTCCATGTATAATACATAAGGGGGGATATGATCTCCATGTATAATACATAAGGGGGGATATGATCTCCATGTATAATACATAAGGGGGGATATGATCTCCGTGTATAATACATAAGGGGGGGATATGATCTCCGTGTATAATACATAAGGGGGAGATATGATCTCCATGTATAATACATAAGGGGGGATATGACCTCCATGTATAATACATAAGGGGGGATATGACCTCCATGTATAATACATAAGGGGGATATGATCTCCATGTATAATACATAAGGGGGGGATATGATCTCCGTGTATAATACATAAGGGGGAGATATGATCTCCATGTATAATACATAAGGGGGATATGACCTCCATGTATAATACATAAGGGGGGATATGACCTCCATGTATAATACATAAGGGGGATATGATCACCATGTATAATACATAAGGGGGATATGATCTCCATGTATAATACATAAGGGGGATATGATGTCCATGTATAATACATAAGGGGGGGGATATGATCTCCATGTATAATACATAAGGGGGGGATATGATCTCCATGTATAATACATAAGGGGGGATATGATCTCCATGTATAATACATAAGGGGGGGGATATGATCTCCATGTATAATACATAAGGGGGATATGATCTCCATGTATAATACATAAGGGGGATATGATATCCATGTATAATACATAAGGGGGGATATGATCACCATGTATAATACATAAGGGGGGGGGGGGTATGATCTCCATGTATAATACATAAGGGGGATATGATCTCCATGTATAATACATAAGGGGGGATATGATCACCATGTATAATACATAAGGGGGGATATGATCACCATGTATAATACATAAGGGGGGTATGATCTCCATGTATAATACATAAGGGGGATATGATCTCCATGTATAATACATAAGGGGGGATATGATCACCATGTATAATACATAAGGGGGGATATGATATCCATGTATAATACATAAGGGGGGATATGATCTCCATGTATAATACATAAGGGGGATATGATCTCCATGTATAATACATAAGGGGGATATGATCACCATGTATAATACATAAGGGGGGATATGATCTCCATGTATAATACATAAGGGGGGATATGATCTCCATGTATAATACATAAGGGGGGGATATGATCTCCATGTATAATACATAAGGGGGGATATGATCTCCATGTATAATACATAAGGGGGGATATGATCTCCATGTATAATACATAAGGGGGATATGATCTCCATGTGTAATACATAAGGGGGGGATATGATCTCCATGTATAATACATAAGGGGGATATGATCTCCATGTATAATACATAAGGGGGATATGATCACCATGTATAATACATAAGGGGGGGATATGATCTCCATGTGTAATACATAAGGGGGATATGATCTCCATGTGTAATACATAAGGGGGGATATGATCTCCATGTATAATACATAAGGGGGGATATGATCTCCATGTATAATACATAAGGAGGGATATGATCTCCATGTATAATACATAAGGGGGGGTATGATCTCCATGTATAATACATAAGGGGGGGGTATGATCTCCATGTATAATACATAAGGGGGGATATGATCTCCATGTATAATACATAAGGGGGATATGATCACCATGTATAATACATAAGGGGGATATGATCTCCATGTATAATACATAAGGGGGGATATGATCTCCATGTATAATACATAAGGGGGATATGATCTCCATGTATAATACATAAGGGGGGGATATGATCTCCATGTATAATACATAAGGGGGGATATGATCTCCATGTATAATACATAAGGGGGGATATGATCACCATGTATAATACATTAGGGGGATATGATCTCCATGTATAATACATAAGGGGGGATATGATCTCCATGTATAATACATAAGGGGGGGGATATGATCTCCATGTATAATACATAAGGGGGGATATGATCTCCATGTATAATACATAAGGGGGATATGATCTCCATGTATAATACATAAGGGGGGATATGATCACCATGTATAATACATAAGGGGGGGGATATGATCTCCATGTATAATACATAAGGGGGGATGTGATCACCGTGTATAATACATAAGGGGAGGTGAGCATGGGAGGAGGTGACACGGGAACTCGAGAGAAGAAGATCTTGGGAGGATCGAAGAGAGTGAATTGGTTGATATTTTGAGACCAGGTTGGTGATGTAGCTGGGAGAAGAGTTGTGGATGGCTTTGTAAGTTGTTGTTAGTATTTTGAATTTTATTCGTTGGGCGAATGGAAGCCAGTGGAGGGATTGGCAGAGAGGGGTGGAAGACACTGATTGAAACCAGTGGAGGGATTGACAGAGAGGGGTGGAGGACACTGAGTGGAGGCCAGTGGAGGGATTGGCAGAGAGGGGTGGAAGACACTGATTGAAATCAGTGGAGGGATTGGCAGAGAGGGGTGGAGGACACTGAGTGGAGGCCAGTGGAGGGATTGGCAGAGAGGGGTGGAGGACACTGATTGGAGGCCAGTGGAGGGATTGGCAGAGAGGGGTGGAGGACACTGATTGGAGGCCAGTGGAGGGATTGGCAGAGAGAGGTAGCAGACACGGAACGGTTGGTAAGGTGCATGAGTGATTCCAGTCTCTGTGTGTATGGACACATAGGATAACATGGTGGGGGGTTTACTGGCTGTATAAAAAAATGCCAAAAGTCAAAACCAGCCGCTGTTAAAACGTCCCGTGTGCATGAGGACTAAACATGAATGAAGCAGCGGTTTTGGTTTGCGGTGCTCACATTCAGTGTAGTTCCATTTGAACAAATCTGACTTACATTTCCACAACCACACATTCTGAGCCATTCAGACTCCATGACACCATAGGGAGATCCGCATTTAGAAACCCAAAATGGCTGCAAACACAAAGCTGCAAGTGTCCAGTAAGTCATTGGAAACGCATGTTCAGCTGCCTTGTGCTTTTTCATGCACAAGTCAGAGAATCCCTAAAATGCTGGAACTGCCACCTGCCCAGCATACTGAGAGTTCATTTACGCCCTTGTAACCCTGCAATCCATTTATGACAATAAACAAGGGAAATCCGAAGATCTTGCGAGTCCTCGAATCACATGCACGGCCTGCGCCATTCCAAATCAAAAATAATCAGCAGAACAGATTCATGGTCGCTCCAGACGTGACGGCTCAGGCGCTGAGAATTCATAAAAAGGGGGGGGGGGTATTTCATGACTGGAGGGGATGGTTGGAGGGCTTTTAATCATCCCGGGCTATTTAGGTCCAGCCAGAGTTAGTAAAAACACAAATAAATGAAACATTAACGGTACTTGTTGTAACAATCAAAAGAACGTGTGCGATCGAGACCCCTTCTGGAGGCATCTGGAAGCCATCAGAGTAATAAAATGTTTTCACGTATCTGGAGATCCGCATCTGTGCAGAGAGCCGGCATTGTTCTCTTTTTTACATGTAGTGTTAAGTATCAACCGAACAGCCAAATACACGAATGTGAACTCATTCGCCTGCCAAAGTATTCCACATCGAAGGAGCATCACCGTCCTATGCTCTGTGCACCTGGAAGTACCTGAAGACCTGGAAGCACCTGAAGACCTGGAAGCACCTGAAGACCTGGAAGCACCTAAAGACCTGGAAGCACCTGAAGACCTGGAAGCACCTGAAGACCTGGAAGCACCTGAAGACCTGGAAGCACCTGAAGACCTGGAAGCACCTGAAGACCTGGAAGTACCTGAAGACCTGGAAGCACCTGAAGACCTGGAAGCACCTGAAGACTTGGAAGCACCTGGAGGCAGATGGACACTACTCTTCGGAGTCTGCAGCTTCTTGGGCTCCTCCTGGCTTCCAGTTTATTCACTGGCCAATGAATGAAGTTGGCTATATACAATTATGTTTTTACATTCTAACCTCCATACATAATCCTGAAAAATCATTTGAGAACTCGGAGAAGCCATCATCAAGTCAACGGATTTTGTTTGGTTAACCACTTTCCCGCCACCCTACAGCAGAAATACTGCTACAGGGCGGGCAAAATCGCGTATATTCCTTTCAGGTACTTATATAACGTCATCAATGTATGCAGCGCTTTACATATCTATTGTACATTCACATCAGGCCCCGCCCCTGAGGAGCGTACAATCTAAGGTTCCTGACTCACATTCATACATACACATACTAGGGACAATTTAGACAGGAGCCGATTCACCTGACAGCATGTCTTTGGAGTGTGGGAGGAAACCAGAGTACCCGGAGAAAACCCACACAGGCACAGGGAGAACATGCAAACTCCAGCAGGGGGTGCTGTGGCTGGGATTCGAACCAACGACCCGAGTACTGCCAGGAGGAAGTGCTAACCATTTAGCCACTGTACTGCCCATACCTGTGATTTTGCATTTCCAGGTAGGGGGCGTGCGAGAGCCGCACGCGCCCTACCCAAACCGCCATTCGCGGCCTCAGCTGTCGATCACCGGGTCCTGGCCAGTGATTACCTGCCGGCATCCGGTGATTACCGAGCATCTCCGAAGGGGAGGTGGACTGTTTTGTTTACTAACAGTCCTCCTCCTTCTCAGCTCGGGTACACTGCTCTGGATGGCTGTGCTCAGCACAGCCATCCAGAGCAGTGTGATTACAGTGAAGCACAGAGACACCGCTCCTAGTAAAACACTCCCAGCACACAGTTAACCCTTTGATCGCCCCTTATGTTAACCCCTTTCTGCCCAGTGCCATTAGTACAATGTCAGTGTTTTTTATTATTATTATTATTATACAGGATTTATGGCGCCAACAGTTTGCTCAGCGCTTTACAATATAACGGGAGACAATACAGCAACAATACAGTTCAATACAAGAGGGTTAGGAGGGCCCTGATCCTTGCAGCTTACAATCTAGGAGTCAACATCAGGAACAAAGTATCTCCGTGCTCCCGATCAAAGCAAAACCAACCGATTTTTAATTGTTCATTCTGGCCGATTGATTCAAGGGTTAGGAGGGCCCTGATCCTGGGAGCTTACAATCTAGGAGGGAGGGGCTAGTGGTACAAAATTTAATAACTGTAAGGGATGGACTGGTAGGAGGAGTAGAAGATTCCATTATTAGCTGAGGGCAGGATAGCACTGATCACTGTATTGGTGTCAGTGGGGATGTCAGTGACACCAAGTCAGTTCCTCCCAGTGTCAGAATCCCACAGTCCCGCTATAAGTCACTGATTGCGGCCATTACTAGTAAAAAAAAATAATAAATCCCAGTATCTATACCACCATTTGTAGATGCTATAACTTTAACGTAAACCAAATAATTTCCATGTATTGGGATTTTTTTTTGCAAAGACATGGAGCAGAATACATTTTGGCCGAAATTTATGATGAAATTAGATTTTTTTATTTTTTTACTGGACGTGTTTAATAGCACAAAGTCCAAAATATTGTTTTTTTCTCAAAACTGTCTCTCCTCTCCTCCACTCCTCCTACCACCCCATCCCCCACAGCTTTTCCTCCCGTACCACTGTCCCCTCCCTCCTAGATTGTAAGCCCCAAGGAGCAAGGCCCTTGAACCCCTCGTGTATCAGATTGTATTGTTATTGTACTGTCTCATGTATTGTCCCCCATTGTAATGTACAGCGCTGAGCGAATTGTTGGCGCTTTATAAATACTGTATAATAATAATAATATATTTTTTTATTTCTTTTTGCGCTGTTTGTATTGTTTAAATATTTTTTGGTGTAGGTTTGCACTGATGAGCAGCAGCATTTATTTGTTTTATTTTGTTTAAATTTTGGCGCTGGTGATTTATGCTTACATATATTTTTTTATGTTTGAAAACTTAGGGGTGTTTATATTTGAATTATTAATTTTTCACACCAAAAAATACACCGTAGTAGCTCACAAGAACAGCTTTATATGAAAAAAACTTTTCTTACCCTATAAAAGGGTACACCTAGAAGAATCACATAACACGGACAATTCATAGTCCACCATTGAACAGCCAGATCCTGAACCTGAAACCATGAGATTGCTCCAGCTCTACATGGCTGAAAAAGATCCGAAAAACGAATCTCCAGAATTCTCTAGATACGGGATTGGCCTCCGTTAGTCTACTATGAGGTAGAGAGACCTACCTGACATGGCTGCCCTTCCCACATTCAGACGGATGGAGGAAATGAGATTGACTATTCCCCAGGTAACGTTCTAGAGGTGGTCCTCATGCAGCAGTTGCCACAGAAAACATATGTGATTATTAGGGATTTTTTTTTTTTTTCCTTTCCGAGACCACAGCTGTCTGGGCTAATTTTCTACATTTTAGACCCCAGATTAACAACCAGGGCAGGACACATTGCTAAGGTATAATAAAGCCACAAGAGACTCGGAGAAGTGTAATGTGATATCTTGCTTGCCTGCTACTGACAGGTGGTTAGGTTAGCAAACTAGCAAAGCCGAATTCTCTGGAGACCAGACGCAGGAGTGTTTGGATGGATGGAATATATTGTTAGATTGAAATATAAAAGCAGAACGTTGCAGGCTAGGTTCAGTTATGAGTTCACCCCAAACAATGAAGGTTAAATGTGGTTACAATTAATTGGTTCTGCTTCATCTTGGCCTGATATGTATGGAGAAGAACACTGGGACTGCATAAAGTCTCTCGGACTGTTGGCTATGAACAGGGCTGGCCATGTGAAGGCCAAACGTTTCTACAGGCAAGAGACGGTGATTGGATAGCCATGTACAATCCAGCCAGGTTATTGTAAGCCACCATCAGGGGCGGACTGACAACTCATGGGGCTCCCGGGCAATAGGGGATTATGGGGCCCCTGTGTCCTCGCCCACACTCAAAAAAGCCTATGAAAAAGCCAATGAAAGGTACCAGGGGCATCTCATGGGACCCCCTACTGACCCCAGGCCCTCGGGCATTGCCCGAGTGCTTGAATGGCCAGTCCGTTCCTGGCCACCATTGGATTAACTTCTATGGTGAAGGGGAATGGAGAACTGCAGGAGCTGGCCTATCATAGGAGAAAACAAGAGTGATCAACTGGTAATATGTACTCATAGTTACATAGTTAGTCTGGCTGAAAAAAGACAAAAGTCCATCCAGTTCAACCATTAAAAAAAAAAAAAGTTATAATCCTACACCCACAGTTGATCCAGAGGAAGGCAAAAAAACCCAGCAAAGCTCAATCCAATTTACTCCTGCAGGGGACAAAATTCCTTCCTGATCCCCCGAGAGGCAATCGGATATTCCCTGGATCAACTTTACCTATAAATGTTATATCCAGTTATATTCTGTGTATCCAAGAAAGAGAATCCAGGACTTTCCTACAGCAATCCACTGAGCTGGCCACAACCAACTCTTGAGGGAGTCTATTCCACATTCTCACAGCTCTTACTGTGAAGAAACCTTTCCGTGATTGGAGATTAAATAATAAATAAACATAAACTGCTAAACACATTTTCCCATCAGCAGTATATAGCAATCTTGTTACTTCTATCAGTGTCCAGCAGAGCACTGGTTAAAGCTTGTAGGAGGAGTTTTCTTTAGGAGGATGCAGAACCCCTGAGCTATGTCTGGACAGTGCTGATTGGCCCTTCGCTGACCGCTTGCACTCTCCCAAGAAAAAAAAAACGTTCTAGTAATGATCACAGCATGATCCAATTTGCTCCTGCAGGGAAAAGAATTCCTTCCTGACCCCCCCGCGAGGCGATCGGATATTCCCTGGATCAACTTTACCTATAAATGTTAGAACTCTTGGGAGTTTTAATGGTGTTTTGTAATGCACCGCCTGGCGGTAACTCTAGCAACCTACAGGATAGGATCCCTCAGAGTGCGGAGTCTAAGTCCCAGTCTGCTTGTTCACCAGAGCCCCTGATGGTGGGGATGGACTTGGAGCAGACAGAGACCAGGTCGCGGCCCCTGAGTACACCCACCCATGGTAGAGGGATCCGCCAGAGGTATCTGCTGGATAAGAGCCTGACGTGAAGAGGCGAATGGGTCCGTGCAGGACGGATGGATGGCTCAGTAGAAGCTTGGTCAGACAGGCCGGGTCGGTAACCGTGGGGACAGCGCAGTACAAGGCAGCAGGCAAAGAATAGTCGGGTCACTCGCCGGGTCAGTAACTGGAGGTCAGATCCAATGGGGGGCATCCGAAGAGGGGTCAGGCAAGCAAGGGGTCAGGGCAGGAGAAGACAGCACGGTCAGTATCAATCAGGGTCGGTAACAATCAATCAGCACGGATACAGGAGCAGGAACAAGCAGATAAGACCATACGGCAACCAGTGTCAGTGCAGAGCGGATTTAAATACCGCGCCCTGTACTGTCATTGGTGCCAGACCCGCGCCCGCGGTCCAAAGTGCGCATGCGCGAGTTCCACTGTCGTCGCAGCCGCCCAGGACCTAGTGTGAATCGGCACACTGCGCCTACGCCGAGCCACACGCCGCGGCGGCTCCTGACATGTTTTTTGTGTTTTGATACATTTTCATGTGTTTTTCATGTCCTTCTATTGAGGTTTATGGTGGCAAAAATGCACTGTCACCCCCCGAGAGGCAATCGGATATTCCCTGGATCAACTTTCCCTATAAATGTTATATCCAGTTATATTCTGTGTATCCAAGAAAGAATCCAGGACTTTCCTACAGCAATCCACTGAGCCGGCCACAACCAACTCTTGAGGGAGTCTATTCCACATTCTCACAGCTCTTACTGTGAAGAAACCTTTCCATGTTTGGAGATTACATATCTTTTCCTCCAGATGTAAAGAGCGCCCCCTTGTCCTCTGTGATGACTCTGGCTGATCAATTTTTCCTGAGAAGATTTAGGTATCAAGGAGACCTACATGCAAACACATGTTTGGATCCAACTCCTACTGACCACAATGTGCCACTGTTCTCCAATGTCAGTAGCAGGGGTGGACTGACCATTTGGAAACTAGTGTACTGCCCGAGGGCCCAGGGTCAGTAAGGGGCCCCATGAGATGCCCCTGGTACCTTTTTCATAGGCTTTTTTGAGTTTGGGCGAGGACACAGGAGCCCAATGATCCCCTATTGCCTGGGGGCCCCATGAGTTGTCAGTCCGCCCCTGGTCAGTAGGCACCTTCAGAGGAAGATGTCAATTTCTTACCATCACGATGCAACTTCTCAATACAAGCGAATAATTCCCTAGCGGATCCTGACATCACCAGCTAAGTCATATCTAAGCTCAAAAGTAGAAATGTCCTAGATTGCATCTTACCGGTCCAGGTATGGCCCACAGGGGTTTACTGAGGTGGCACCAGTCTGGATGCATTGCTTCTGTCGTGATATTAGAGGACAAGGAAGAGATGATTGAAAAATATGGATGTAAAATAATAAACAAGTTAAATTATATGTCCAGGCCAGGGGCGGACTGACCATTCGAGCACTCAGGCACTGCCCAAGGGCCCGGGGTCAGTAGGGTCCCCATGAGATGCCCCTGGTACCTTTTTTAGGCTTTTTTTGGGTGTGCTTTGAGTGTGGGCAAGGACATAGGGGCCCCATGATCCCCTATTGCCCGGGGGCCCATGAGGGCCCCATGGGTTGTCAGTGCACCCCTAGTCAAGGCTATTCCTAACTAAGCTTAAAGCAGAACTTCACCAAAAAGGGCAGATTCAGATTTTTTGCATCTTTCCTCTTCTACATCTGGCACTTTTTCAGGGGAGAGCAGGTACCTGGTTTTGATTGGTTGCTGTTTTAACACACATTACATAGGCATGATCTACTGTTGTCACCTTCAGGAAACCAGTCCAGAGAAATGCCATTGATACCTGGTGCCCAGATGTGTGGCCCTCAGCAGTCTATAGTGGTGACATTGATTAGGGTAACAGCCAGGGGCGGACTGACAACTCATGGGGCCCCCGGGCAATAGGGGATCATGGGGCCCCTGTGTCCTTGCCCAAACTCAAAAAAGCCAATGAAGAAGGTACCAGGGTCATCTCATGGGGCCCCCTACTGACCCCGGGCCCTCGGGCAGTGCCAGAGTTTCCAAATGGTCAGTCTGCCCCTGGTAACAGCATTTATTTATTTCAGGTACTTATATAGCACCATCAGTTTATACAGCCCTTTACATATATATTGTACATTGACATTAGTCCCTAACCCTCAAGGGGCGTGCAATCTAAGGTCCCTAACCCTCAAGGGTTGTACAATCTAAGGTCCCTAACCCTCAAGGGGCGTACAATCTAAGGTCCCTAACCCTCAAGGGGCGTACAATCTAAGGTCCCTAACCCTCAAGGGGCGTACAATCTAAGGTCCCTAACCCTCAAGGGGCGTACAATCTAAGGTCCCTAACCCTCAAGGGGCGTACAATCTAAGGTCCCTAACCCTCAAGGGGTGTACAATCTAAGGTCCCTAACCCTCAAGGGGTGTACAATCTAAGGTCCCTAACCCTCAAGGGGTGTACAATCTAAGGTCCCTAACTTACATTCATACATACTAACTTAGACAGGATCCAATTAACCTACTAGCATGTCTATGGAGTGTGGGAGGAAACTGGAGTACCTAGAGGAAACCCACACAGGCACAGGGAGAACATGCAAACTCTAGGCAGTTGATGCCATGGTTGGGATCTGAACCAGCGACCTGAGTACTGCTAGGCAGAGGTGTTAACCATTTAGCCACTAGGCTACCCATGACATTGATCTCTACTTCCCTCATATAACATGTTCCCAGTGTTGTCTTCTGCAGCCATCCCCAGCCAACAATGAATTCTGCCCTCACTCTCTGACCCTCATTTCCTCTGTTAGGTCTGCAGTCTCTGACAGTCTTCTAAAGCATTACATATACTGAACATTATGTGCGGCCCTTTGGTGTTCTCAGGGGCCACATTTGAGGCCTCCTTTGCCACATATTTGATCAGATAGGATCCTTCAGGATGGAGAGTGGTGGAAGGGTCCAGTAAATATGTCACATTTTCCAGCCCCTTTCTTTCCTGGATGAACACGAGTGATCGGTACTGATCACTCGCTGTGTTCATCCATAACTGAAGCAAAGTAAACTGTGTTTTTTTTTGGGGGGGGGGGGCTATCAGGTTGGCTGTATGGGGCCCCATAGTTTCTAACAGCAGCTATGATAGTCCTGTATAGTATTTGTGAACAGAGATGCAACTTTGCCTAATATTTGATCAGATAGGACACTTCAGGATGGAGAGTGGTGGAAGGGTCCACTAAATATGTCACATTTTCCAGCCCCTTTCTTTCCTGGATGAACATGAGTGATCGGTACTGATCACTCACAGTGTTTATTCATAAACGAAGCATAGTAAATTGTGTTTTTTTTTAGGGGGGGGGCTATCAGGTTGGCTGTATGGGGCCTTGTGGTTTCTAACAGCAGCCCTGATAGTCCTGTACAGTATTTGTGAACAGAGATGCAACTTTGCCACATATTTGATCAGATAGGATCCTTCAGGATGGAGAGTGATGGAAGGGTCCAGTAAATATGTCACATTTTCCAGCCCCTTTCTTTCCTGGATGAACACGAGCGATCAGTACTGATCACTCACTGTGTTCATTCATAACCGAAGCATAGTAAACTGTTTTTTTTTTGGGGGGGGGCTGTCAGGTTGGCTGTATGGGGCCCCCGTTGGTTTCTAACAGCAGCCCTTGTTATAAGTCAGGTCTGTTAACTACTGAAAAACCTCGGAGAAGTATGGTGAACCCTCATAACCAACGCCTGCTTTTTCCAAAGTTTTCTTAAAGTATCTTTCAGACCGCAGGTTTAGTGGCGTTCCCGTGTTTGTCACAGTTAAGTGTCTGCGCGTTCCTTGAGGGACATCATTAATGTATTCTTAGCTGCCTGCATATGCCAAACACGCGTTTATGAGGTTAATCCCGCGTTCTTTGTCAGAACAGAACCAAGGTAAATTATTAAAAGCATCAATAATGCAGCTCTGTTAAAAATATATCAGGCTGGGGAGATGTGGGGATTTTATTTATGGTCCGAAGAGCTGGGCTTCATTTAAGTGCGCGCCTTTATATATTCACAGATTTCACAGGCAGAAAACTAACCGCCGGCGGTTTCTTTGCGCCAATATTTTTAATGTCGACTTTTGATGGTTTTATGGTTTAAACCTAATAACAGTAACAGGCGAACTCAGAGAGATCTGAATACAGACATGCCTGGAGCCTGGAAAGAAGAGAATAAACGCAGAGCATACAGGACAGGGTGGAAGTAAACCTGACAGTATAGGGTTTGGCTGTGGTTGAGATATGAAATCCAAGCATACTTACCAGATTGGTGGAGTGGACAGGGTGATGGGAAGAGCTGATGAGAGAACAGTTGGTGGGGGGTAGAGTGAGGGGAGTCACTTGCAAGCTGGAAATCGTCGGTGGAACGTCCCTCCATCCCACCCTGATTGGTTTAGTTTGTACGAAGTGGGGTGCGGTTGGGGTCCTTGACGGGGGGTCTAAAAACTCTCAGGTTTGGAGTCTTCCGGATGGTCTGGTTCAGTTTAGACTGACCTGGGAGGAAAGGTTGGTAGGGTTCTGTGGTCAGTTAGGATAGTCTCCATGTTTAGCGACTGGGGATAAAATCTAGCTTAATGGTACCACAGATTCCAAAATGGTGGTCGTCATCAAGGATCCGTTCTTGGAGCTGGACTGTTATAACGGTGAATGAATGTTTGTTTTGTTTGTTATTTATGGTTTTGTTTAATAAAGGGGCCGATTCGGCCATTTAATCCATTTGGGGTGTTGGTGTCGTTATTTAAGGAAACAAGGGGATGGAAATGGGGGGCTCTTTAGAGTCGTCGTCAAGGATCCGCAACTGTTCTTGGAGCTGGATTGTTATAACGGTGAATGAATGTTTGTTTTGTTTGTTATTTATGGTTTTGTTTAATAAAGGGGCCGATTCGGCCATTTAATCCATTTGGGGTGTTGGTGTCGTTATTTAAGGAAACAAGGGGATGGAAATGGGGGGCGGTTTAGAGTGGGCATAGGGAACAGGTGTATCTGAACAACCCTAGTCATGTACCTGTCAATTGGTTGGCTTGATGGAAGAAAAAAAAACATCCAAGAGGTGCTGGGACTCATACAAAGTAGTGAGAGGGGAAAAACATTTGAAGAGCTCACTGGCTCAGGTTAGGCTGCTCACAACAATGGCTACCCCAGCAGGCAGGGGCGGACTGACCATTTGGAAACTCGGGCACTGATCAAGAGGGGGCCCCATGAGATGCCCCTGGTACCTTTATCATAGTCTTTTTGAGTTTGGGAAAGGACACGGGCCCCATGATTCCCTTTTGCCCAGGGGCCCCATGAGTAGTCAGTCCGCCCCTGCCAGCAGGTTACCAGAAGAAGGCATTCATACAGTCATGGCCAAAAATATTGCCCCCTTCCGAATTTCTATCAGATAACGTACCACTTCCCCCCAGAAGATTGTTGAAATGACAAGTGTTTCGGCATTCTCATGTTTCTTTGGTTTGTATTGGTTTGACACAAAAAAGTGGAGAAACAGAAAGTCAAATCTGACACATTCCACGCATAACCCCCAAAATGGACTGGACACAATTATTGGCACCCTCAATGTAATATTTGCTGGCACACCCCTGGGAGAAAATAAGTGAAATCAATGGCTTCCTGTCACCATCGATGAGTTTCTTCCACCACCTAGAATGACTAAACATTTGTAATTGTAACAGTTTTCTGGGGGAAGTGGTAGATTATTTGACAGAAATGCAAGGGTGCCAATATTTGTGGCCATGACTGTATATGGAAGGAGCACCAGACCAAAAGATAAAAGAGGCCCAATTAATTTATTAGGCAGGTGCCGTCTGCAGTCTGTTTTCTGGCCACCAATGTAAGATGCTTTTTCCCCACTAGCTCTCAAAAATGTTTTCAGGGGTTCCCTCGGGGCAAAAAGGTTGAGCAAGGCTGCTCTAAAGGCTGATGAGGTAGGGAGTTACAGGAGATGAGAGAGGCTCTGGAGAAGTCCTGGAGGTGAGCATGCGAGGAGACAAAGGAGCTAGAAAGCAGGATGTAGGCAGGTGCCATCTGCAGTCTGTTTTCTGGCCACCAATGTAAGATGCTTTTTTCCCACTAACTCTCAAAAATGTTTTCAGGGGTTCCCTTGGGGCAAAAAGGTTGATAAAGTCTGATCTAAAGGCTCCAGAGCCTCTCTCATCTCCTGGAACTCCCTACCTCATCAGCCTTTAGAGCAGCCTTTCTCAACCTTTTTGCCCCGAGGGAACCCCTGAAAACATTTTTGAGAGTTAGTGGGGCAAAAGCATCTTACATTGGTGGCCAGAAAACAGACTGCAGATGGCACCTGCCTACATCCTGCCTTCTAGCTTCTTTGTCTCCTCGCATGCTCACCTCCAGGACTTCTCCAGAGCCTCTCTCATCCCCTGGAACTCCCTACCTCATCAGCCTTTAGAGCAGCCTTTCTCAACCTTTTTGCCCGAGGGAACCCATGAAAACATTTTTGAGAGTTAGTGGGGTAAAAGCATCTTACATTGGTGGCCAGAAAACAGACTGCAGATGGCACCTGCCTACATCCTGCCTTCTAGCTTCTTTGTCTCCTCGCATGCTCACCTCCAGGACTTCTCCAGAGCCTCTCTCATCCCCTGGAACTCCCTACCTCATCAGCCTTTAGAGCAGCCTTTCTCAACCTTTTTGCCCCGAGGGAACCCCTGAAAACATTTTTGAGAGTTAGTGGGGAAAAAGCATCTTACATTGGTGGCCAGAAAACAGACTGCAGATGGCACCTGCCTACATCCTGCTTTCTATCTCCTTTGTCTCCTCGTATGCTCGCCTCCAGGACTTCTCCAGAGCCTCTCTCATCTCCTGTAACTCCCTACCTAGGCAGCCTGTCTAAACCTTTTTGCCCCAAAGGAACCCCTGAAAACATTTTTGAGAGTTAGTGGGGAAAAAGCATCTTACATTGGTGGCCAGTGAGATGAATGCCCCCCCCCCCTTACAGATAGCTAGAAAGATTATGGATGTCAATGCCCTAGCTCTTTTACGTGGCATTGACCCTGGAACCATTAAATGGGAGGTTAATTAGCCAATGCTGAAGGAACCCCGAACAACCTCTGGAGGAACCCTGGTTGAGAATGGCTGCTTTGGAGGATCCCTAACAACCCATCTCTTAGGAGAGACTTCTGTGCAATCCCAGTGTGAACGGGCCTTTAATATTATTCAGAATACAGGCAGTGCGCGGTCAGCAAAAACTAAACTGACTTCATTCTGCGTTTCCTATCACTCACGAAGCCTGCCATTACAAATGCTGCTCTGATCACAGCCTGCCTAATCCCTACATTTTCCATAGCGCAGAGTTCAAAGTATAGGATGATCATGACAGCGCTGACACAATCCATTTTCCCAGAATCCAGAGGATGGTTAACAGATCACTTCCTCTGGTGTCAGATCTGGTGTCACCCACAACAGCAGCAATGCAATTAGCTGGAGCGCAATTAGGGGCGAGGTTAAGGGAGCTGGAAGTGAACTGTGTCAGACGGATGCTGGGTTTAGTCCCTAAATGCCGGCTAAGTGTGGAAATTACAATCCGTCAAATTTTCAAGACAGGAAAAAGAAGAACGTATGAAGAGAGTCAACCCGTGATACACCGCAAAAAAAGAATTCCGCGATTTTCTAAGGATGTCTCTGGCAAAGGTGGAAATATCACATTTGTCATATTTCACAAATATCACATGTATCATTTCATGATTATTTGTTACAAAGAGGATAAAGGTTTTAGTTTAGTACCAGATCACACCAGAAAGGGGCGCTACATGCGCGTTTCCTGCACTGGGTACAAATGCACCGCCAATGTGATCTGCATGCAGTTGCCAATGTAATGTTACCGGCACTCCAAATGCACATCGCAAATGCAGTGAGTTTGTGGGAACCGAATACTGTGCAATTTTGTTCAATGCATCTTTAAAAGTAGGCCTTCACTACTTTTTTTCAAATTCCAGCACAATTTGCAGCCCATTCTGATGAATGGACTGCAAAAATTGCACCGCATGAGAATACACAGAAATCACACAGGATGAATAGATAAGACGAATCTTCCCAGTCTGTGGGTTTGGCCATCTGGATGGCTCTGGAAAATAGTGGGTTGGGAGAGTCAAGTCTTCAGTACGAATACTTATGTGCCAATCCCTGGAGGAGGGTGCCGAGAAGGTGGCTGGGAGATGACATAAATAGCCTGCAGGTTGGAGCAGAAGTGTTCTTCTTCCCTGGGAAGAGAGGATCTCAGCCAGAAGGCCTGCTGCCCTTCTTGACAGTCCAGCTGAAGAATCTTCTAGTCTCATCAAGGTCCCAACTGAGGTAAGAGAGGGGTTTCATCTAGGTCCCAGCTGAGGTAAGAGAGGGGTTTCATTGAGGTCCCAGATGAGGTAAGAGAGGGGTTTCATTGAGGTCCCAGATGAGGTAAGAGAGGGGTTTCATCGAGGGCCCAGCTGAGGTAAGAGAGGGGTTTCATCAAGGTCCCAACTGAGGTAAGAGAGGGGTTTCATCGAGGGCCCAGCTGAGGTAAGAGAGGGGTTTCATCGAGGTCCCAACTGAGGTAAGAGAGGGGTTTCATCGAGGTCCCAGCTGAGGTAAGAGAGGGGTTTCATCTAGGTCCCAGCTGAGGTAAGACAGGGGTTTCATCTAGGTCCCAGCTGAGGTAAGAGAGGGGTTTCATCTAGGTCCCAGCTGAGGTAAAAGAGGAGTTTCATCTACTGTAGGTCCCAGCTGAGGTAAGAGAGGGGTTTCATTGATGTCCCAGCTGAGGTAAAAGAGGGGTTTCATCAAGGTTCCAGCTGAGGTAAGAGAGGGGTTTCATCGAGGTCCCAGCTGAGGTAAGAGAGGGGTTTCATCGAGGTCCCAGCTGAGGTAAGAGAGGGGTTTCATCGAGGTCCCAGCTGAGGTAAGAGAGGGGTTTCATCTAGGTCCCAACTGTGCATAGAGGTTATCAGAGGGGTTTCATTGAGGATCCAGTCTGAAGGGTTCACTGAGGAGACTATCAGCCTGAGTCTTCAGGGAGACATCCAAGTCCCAGGAGCACCTGAGAGAAGGATCTCAGTTACTGTTGCTGCAGTTAACTCCCAATGCACTAATATTAAGGTTTGCCTGGCCTTTGACATTGCTGATGGTGTCCTAGTGATGTCCACTTTATGTCCTACTGCTGAAGGGACTTTCCTAAGAAGTATCTGCAAGCAAAGAAAAGAGTGTCCTCACATTCTTGTTCAGTGTTCTGGAGTATCCCACATCTTCCCTAAATCCCATCCAAGTTAATCTGCTATAAACTTTAAAAAGACAACCCCTAAACCAAGGATCTCTAAACTTTCTGGTCAAATGGCCAGTTTATATCCTTGCAGACTGTGGCCATTGGAAGTAGAAAATAACATCAGTTGGAGTAAACAATGCCCCATCTGTGGTGTCAATGAGAGGAATTGTACTGTGAGAGGAATTGTACTCCATCGCTGGTGTCACTGGGTGGGAAGAATCATGCCCCATCATTGGTATCACTGGAAGGTACTGTGCCCCATCATTGGTATCACTGGGAGGAACTGTGCCCCATCACTGGTGTAATTGGTAGGAATTGTGCTCCTTTATTGGTGTCAGTTGGAGGAATCATGCCCCATTATTGGTATCACTGGGAGGAACTGTGTCCCATCACTGGTGTAATTGGGAGGAATTGGGCTCCTTTATTGGTGTCAGTTGGGGGAATCATGCCCCATCATTGGTATCACTGGGAGGAACTGTACCCCATCGTTGGTATCACTGGGGGGAACTGTGCTCCATCATTGGTATCAGTGGGAGGAACTGTGCCCCATTGTTGGCATCACTGGGAGGAACTGTGCCCCATTGTTGGTGTCATTGGGAGGAACTGTGTCCCATCACTGGTGTGATTGGGAGGAATTGTGCTCCTTTATTGGTGTCAGTTGGTGGAATCATGCCCATTGTTGGTATCAGAGGATGAAATATTGCCCCAAGGGCCAGACAAAAGCAAGCAAAGAGCCACATCCAGCTCCCAGGCCAGGAATGAATGTTGCTGTTTGCCTGGCTACCGTTACACTAGTGGAACAGAACCTGTGACACAAACCAGTGACCTGCACTATTGTCCCGGTTCGGCGATGCAGAGTAACCTCATTTTCCTAGCTGCTCTCCCTTAGCAGCGTCCATTCTGCAAATCTACCACCGCGTTCCTTTCCACAAATCAGCTAAAAACCGTATCCTTCCTCCAGATTGCTCTGAAATCTGTGACCGCGCTATACGGAATGATATGCTGTAGCCGGGTTTGCCCAATAATTCCACATCCGACAGGTGGTGTCCCTCATCTGCTGACAAGGAGAGGATATCCACATGCATCATAATTGGTAATTGAGCCTATTGACCGCATGTCATAGTTTTCCCAGGCAGGACCCGATGCCTTCCTATGTACACGCCGCATGACTTTGTTATGGAGGACTTAGCACCAGATGGTTCGGAAATCATGTTCAAGTGGCAAGAAGGAGCATTGATCCCGGAGCTGACTCCATGTGGGATGCTAGGAGAAAACGTACACTCCATCATCAAGATCTACTGCGCACCCTTCAGCTTGGGGGAAGTCCTCATTTCCAGTTCTTGAAAGACATTCCTTGAAAACCATGGCCGCTTTATAAGAATATCAAACATTTCTTGTGGCAGGATCGCAAACTGGAACTAATTCTATCAGTATGGAAGGGAACGCTGGCTGCAACCTCCCAAATTCTTGACTTGTTCCCCAGAGAACGCCGGCTGCAGCCTCCTGGATTCTTGATTTGTTCCCCAGAGAAGGCCGGCTGCAGCCTCCTGGATTCTTGATTTGTTCCCCAGAGAACGCCGGCTGCAGCCTCCTGGATTCTTGACTTGTTCCCCAGAGAACGCCGGCTGCAGCCTCCCGGATTCTTGACTTGTTCCCAAGAGAATTCTGGCTGCTGCCTCCCAGATTCTTGACTTGTTCCCAAGAGAACGCTGGCTGCAGCCTCCCGAATTCCTGACTTGTTCCCAAGAGAATGCCGGCTGCAGCCTCCAGGATTCTTGACTTGTTCCCAAGAGAACGCCGGCTGCAGCCTCCTGGATTCTTGACTTGTTCCTCAGAGAACGCCAGCTGCAGCCTCCCGAATTCTTGACTTGTTCCCAAGAGAACGCCAGCTGCAGCCTCCCGAATTCTTGACTTGTTCCCAAGAGAACGCCAGCTGCAGCCTCCCGAATTCTTGACTTGTACCCAAGAGAACGCCGGCCGCAGCCTCCAGGATTCTTGACTTGTTCCCAAGAGAATGCCGGCTGCAGCCTCCAGGATTCTTGACTTGTTCCCAAGAGAACGCCGGCTGCAGCCTCCTGGATTCTTGACTTGTTCCTCAGAGAACGCCAGCTGCAGCCTCCCGAATTCTTGACTTGTTCCCAAGAGAACGCTGGCTGCAGCCTCCCGAATTCTTGACTTGTACCCAAGAGAACGCCAGCCGCAGCCTCCAGGATTCTTGACTTGTTCCCAAGAGAATGCCGGCTGCAGCCTCCCAGATTCTTGACTTGTTCCCCAGAGAAAACCGGCTGCAGCCTCCTGAATTTTTGACTTGTTCCCAAGAGAACGCCGGCTGCAGCCTCCCAAATTCTTGACTTGTTCCCAAGAGAACACCTTGAGCCCGGGTTCACACTGAATTTGCTGCATTTTCAGTGCGAATTCTGCACTGCATCACAATCGCACCTCGTTCATGTGAACCGCTGCGGGTGTGTATGTTAAGTTAACAACACCCCGAAAGCGGTCCACAAAAGCCGTGTGATGTGCAGAATCGGATCACATAGGTGTGAATACCCATGCGATCTGATTCTAGTGCGGAACAAAAAAAGGGTCCTGCACGTTTTTGATGTGGGCACGGTGCGATTAGAGCCATACAAAATGTATGGCTCCGGCTGCATAGAGTGTGAATATCTCCTGAACTGTGCAACTTTAGGAGATACTCGCTGTACCAGTTGTAAAAAAAAAAAGGTACGGGTTAAATTAAAAAAAAGGTACAAGTAAAAAAAAAAAAAAGGTACAAGTTAAAAAAAAGAAAGAAAAAGTGCAAGCTAAAAAAAAAAGGAAAGGGTACAAGTTAAAAAAAAAGGAAAGGGTACAAGTTAAAAAAAAAAAAGAAAAGGTACAAATTAAAAAAAAAAGAAAAGAGTACAAGTTAAAAAAAAGAAAGGGTACAAGTTAAAAAAAAAAAGAAAAGGTACAAGTTAAAAAAAAGGGTACAAGTTAAAACAAAAGAAAAGAGTACAAGATAAAAAAAAGAAAAGGTACAAGTTAAAAAAAAAGAAAAGGTACAAGTTAAAAAAAAGGGTACAAGTTAAAACAAAAGAAAAGAGTACAAGATAAAAAAAAAGAAAAGAGTACAAGTTAAAAAAAAAAGAAAAGAGTACAAGTTAAAAAAAAAGGGTACAAGTTAAAAAAAAAGAAAAGGTACAAGTTAAAAAAAAGGGTACAAGTTAAAAAAAAAGAAAAGAGTACAAGATAAAAAAAAAAGAAAAGAGTACAAGATAAAAAAAAAGAAAAGAGTACAAGTTAAAAAAAAAAGGGTACAAGTTAAAACAAAAGAAAAGAGTACAAGATAAAAAAAAAGAAAAGAGTACAAGTTAAAAAAAAAAGAAAAGAGTACAAGTTAAAAAAAAAGGGTACAAGTTAAAAAAAAAGAAAAGGTACAAGTTAAAAAAAAGGGTACAAGTTAAAAAAAAAGAAAAGAGTACAAGATAAAAAAAAAAGAAAAGAGTACAAGATAAAAAAAAAAGAAAAGAGTACAAGTTAAAAAAAAAAGGGTACAAGTTAAAAAAAAAGAAAAGAGTACAAGTTAAAAAAAAGGGTACAAGTTAAAAAAAAAAGAAAAGGTACAAGTTAAAAAAAAAGGGTACAAGTTAAAAAAAAAGAAAAGGTACAAGTTAAAAAAAAAGGGTACAAGTTAAAAAAAAAGAAAAGAGTACAAGATAAAAAAAAAGAAAAGAGTACAAGTTAAAAAAAAGTACAAGTTAAAAAAAAAGAAAAGAGTACAAGATAAAAAAAAAGAAAAGAGTACAAGTTAAAAAAAAAGAAAAGGTACAAGTTAAAAAAAAAGAAAAGAGTACAAGTTAAAAAAAAAAGGGTACAAGTTAAAAAAAAAGAAAAGGTACAAGTTAAAAAAAAAGGGTACAAGTTAAAAAAAAAGAAAAGAGTACAAGATAAAAAAAAAAGAAAGAGTACAAGTTAAAAAAAAAGGGTACAAGTTAAAAAAAAAGAAAAGGTACAAGTTCAAAAAAAAGGGTACAAGTTAAAAAAAAAGAAAAGAGTACAAGTTAAAAAAAAGGGTACAAGTTAAAAAAAAAGAAAAGAGTACAAGATAAAAAAAAAAGAAAAGAGTACAAGAAAAAAAAAAAAAGAAAAGAGTACAAGATAAAAAAAAGGGTACAAGTTAAAAAAAAAGAAAAGAGTACAAGTTAAAAAAAAAAGGGTACAAGTTAAAAAAAAAGAAAAGAGTACAAGATAAAAAAAAGAAAAGAGTACAAGTTAAAAAAAAAAGGGTACAAGTTAAAAAAAAGGAAAAGAGTACAAGTTAAAAAAAAAGGGTACAAGTTAAAAAAAAAGAAAAGAGTACAAGATAAAAAAAAAGAAAAGAGTACAAGTTAAAAAAAAAAGGGTACAAGTTAAAAAAAAAGAAAAGGTACAAGTTCAAAAAAAAGGGTACAAGTTAAAAAAAAAAGAAAAGAGTACAAGTTAAAAAAAAAGGGTACAAGTTAAAAAAAAAAGAAAAGAATACAAGATAAAAAAAAAAGAAAAGAGTACAAGATAAAAAAAAAGAAAAGAGTACAAGTTAAAAAAAAAAGAAAAGGTACAAGTTAAAAATTAAAAAAAAAGTCTTCTAATACTGGATGTGTAAATATTTTATACCTCCGATATAACTTGACTTTTGGTATGTCCTTACATATTTGTCCTTGAACTCGGGTTCACACTGACGCGGTACAGAATTTGCAGCGTTTTCAGTGCGAATTCCGCACTGCGTCAGAATCGCACCCCGTTCATGCGAACCGCTGCATTAAGTTAACAACACCCCGAAAGCAGTCCGTAAAACGCGGTGCGATGTACAGAATCGGATCAGATAGGTGTGAATTCCGTGCGATCTGATTCTAGTGCGGAGCGAACAAAGGGTCCTGCATGTTTTTGGTGCGATGCGATTAGAGCCATACAAGACGTACGACTCCGACAGCACCGCACACAAATCACATGTGATGTGCTGAGGAATGCAGTTCCTGTGTGAATCACATGCAATGTACCGCACCGCACATATGTGAACCCGGGCTAAGTCTGAAGCAGTAAAGTATGTAAACTTTGTAAGCTCTTCCCGGGCCCCGCGCCGTAAATCATGGCTCCAATTTATTGCGTTCTGGGGGGGGGGGGGGGAGAATGCAGTAGTTAAAGTGGTTATTGAAGCTGTGGATCTGTGATTGCCATGTTTATGGCCATTTGTCCCGAGTGATGAGGAGCAGTTGTGTTGCAGGACATGGATGTAAATAAGATGTAGTGTGCAGCAGGGGCGGAATGACAACTCATGGGGCCCCCGGGCAATAGGGGATCATGGGGCCCCTGTGTCCTTGCCCAAAGTCAAAAAAGCCTATGAAAAGGTACCAGGGGCATCTCATGGGGCCCCCTACTGACCCCGGGCCCTCGGGCAGTGCCCGAGTTTCCAAATGGTCAGTCCGCCCCCGCTGTGTAGCCTGAGCCGGGTCTCCAGGGATCATGTGTAGTGGCGGGATCATCGCAGGTATAGAATGCGGACTGTCAGGTCATACACGCGTGCCGTCTGCTCATCACACTAATGCAGGCCATAGACGGTTCGTTTATCGGCCAATTTTTTTTGTCCGAAAGAATAATCGGACGATTTTCGCACTGTTAGTGGGGCGATGGCATCGGCCGATTTTTACAGTTCCTCCTCATTTTGTTTATCAGTCATGCTGGAAAATTCGTGAAAAACGTCCGATTTTTGCAATCATTGGTGGCAACATTAGTTTACAGAACGAACAATGTTTTTTTTTCGGACAAAAAATCGTCCGATAAACGAACCGTCTATGGCCTGCATAGCACACGCGCAGTGTTCTGCTCAGCAGACATTTTTCAAAGCGGTATTAAACCCAGAATGTATTATATAGCAGCATACCAATCATTAGATGTGGCGGCTGCATTAGTTTTCTTTTTTTTTTTTTTTGGCTGTTTCCCCCTCTGTTTTAACCTGGTGATCTGACCAGTAACACACTTCCTGTATTAAAGCGCCCCGCACTCTGGATGAAGGAGCACAGGGGGTGCAATATTGTCAATCTGGGGGGGAGGGGAGTGTTAGATTTATTATTTATATATTTATTTTAGGTACTTATATTCCTCCTGCACACGGGGCGTTTTTACAGCGGCTGTTTTTGGCTTTTGAAATATATAAAAACAATTTTTGATATATTTTGCAATTTATAAAAAACGCATTTCAGCATACAATATACATATACTTGAAATACTACAATTTTGTCCATATTCTATATATATATACTGTATGTCTTTAACAATACATTTAATCTACATTTTTGAAATGTGTTTACAAATACATGTGTATATATATATATATATATATATTTATATTTATATAAATATACATGTATAACAAAATCTATGTTAAAATAACTATTTTTATATGTGAAAAAAATCTGAAAAATATATTTTAAAAAATATATTTTTAAAAATATTTTTCATATATTTTGTAATATATAAAAAACGCATTTCAGCATACAATATACATATACTTGAAATACTACAATTTTGGCCATATTCAATATATATATACTGTATGTTGAAATGCATTTTTGTATATATAACAAAATAGATGAAAAATATTTTTAAAATATATTTTCAAATATACTGTATGTCTTTAACAATACATGTAATCTACATTTTTGGAATGCGTTTACAAACACATGTGTATATATATATATATATATATATTTATATTTATATAAATATACATGTATAACAAAATCTATGTTAAAATAACTATTTTTATATGTGAAAAAAATCTGAAAAATATATTTAAAAAAATATATTTTTAAAAATATTTTTCATATATTTTGTAATATATAAAAAACGCATTTCAGCATACAATATACATATACTTGAAATACTACAATTTTTGCCATATTCAATATATATATACTGTATGTTGAAATGCATTTTTGTATATATAACAAAATAGATGAAAAATATTTTTAAAATATATTTTCAAATATACTGTATGTCTTTAACAATACATGTAATCTACATTTTTGGAATGCGTTTACAAACACATGTGTATATATATATATATATTTATATATAGACATATATATATATAGAGACCATATATAAGGTGCAGCGCTATAATAACATATAAATATATATAAAACCACAAAAGTGCCAATATCAAATCACACTGCGGTGAAGTCAAGTGAGATGAATGATAGTCTCAAAATTAATCAGAAGTGGGGATCCAAACGATCCTAGTAGGTGCGTGGGATAAGATTCTGTGCATTAAAGATGCAGCATGAAAATAAATACAAAGGAGTAAAATGGAACACTGACCAGATACTGTAAAGGATGACCACCAGCGGTGGTCAGACGTCCAGATAATGCAGCCCTGACGCGTTTCGTGCAGTGCACGTTATCAAAGGGTCCTGGGCTTGCATCTTTAATAAACCTAGCTCATACGGTATTACACTATGTGGTGTCCCTTATTGGGCTCTCTTCTATGAGAGTCCCCACTTGCAGAATCTGCCTTAAAAGGGGACCCCGGATGGTGATATGCCTGAGATGCGCTTATGAAACTTGAAGCACATACCCAAGGGGCGATCTGGAAGGTGTAGGATTCTATCCCTATCTTGGCAACGGATGATCGTTTTCTGATATTACAGGATAAAACCTACATGCGTTTTTTTGACGCACTTCTGGTGAGTGCGTAATTCTTACCTCAGATTCACCGTGTGCTGCACAGAATCTTATCCCACGCACCTACTAGGATCGTTTGGATCCCCACTTCTGATTAATTTTGAGACTATCATTCATCTCACTTGACTTCACCGCAGTGTGATTTGATATTGGCACTTTTGTGGTTTTATATATATTCATATGTTCTTATAGCGCTGCACCTTATATATGGTCTCTATATATATCTGTCTATGTACTTTATTTGAAGGTTTTCTCTTGGTTACCTTTTGGTGTTCTAGCCGCTTTCAGATTTCCGGATAGCGCTCGCTTTTTATTTATTTTATATATATTTATATAAATATACATATACATGTATAACAAAATCTATGTTAAAATTACTTTTTTTATATGTGAAAACATATCTGAAAAATATATTTTTAAAAATAGTTTTCATATATTTTGTAATATATAAAAAACGCATTTCAACATACAGTATATATATATATATATATATATATATATATATATATATATAAAATGAAATATATTTTGAAATATATTGAATACGGCCAAAATTGTAGTATTTTAAATATATGTCAATATATTTGGGAAGAATATTTTTAAAATATATTTAAAATATATTTTTATTCCATGTGGGTGGGTGCACGGAGAAATGCAGGATTTGGCGGAGGCGTTCTGTCCTCCTCCCTTCTGCCGAGCGCTGAGACAAGGTGGAGAGGAGGGGGGTGCCACAGCTGCAGAGGAGGTCCGAATTCGGCCCTCGGGCCTTGTTTTTGACACCTGTGCTCCAGGGTGTCCGTTTTCAGAAAATATATCATGTTTTGGGGGGTTTATGCAATCTTCAGGCCTAAAATTATTTTTTTGAACGTGTGCAAAAAAAAAATGCAAAAACGGCTCTGGCAGTAAAAAGGTTAAAGGGCCAGTGGGAGCACCTGGGGAAACCCACAAAACCACAGGGAGAACATGCAAACTCCATGCAGATGGCGCCCCAACCCTAAATTCAAACCAAGGACCCCAGTGCTGTAACCAATGTTCCTATAAAATTGATGAGTGAAGTCGTCGTAATAAAATGTGCCCCGAAATCCTTGAGGTTCAAAAGGTAAAAACCCGAGAAAAGGTCCGGACTCTGGAGATGAGAATATTTCATCCCGCCCCGCCGTCCGCACAAAGGGTTACTCGGGCAGCACGATTCAAGTTTTGGCAAGTGGAAGAGGAGAACAATGGCCGGGTCCGGGCCTCATTTGTTACCGCCGCGGCACAATACACGGCTCTGACATTCCTGGGTGACATGTAAAGCTGCCACAGATTAGGAGCGGCGATGATGGAGAGATCACTCTCCCCCCCCCCCCCCACAAACACGAAGTAAATCATTTCGCCGGCTCCGGACTTTTACTTTCTCATCAGATGGAAAAAACAGTTAACAAACCTGTCAGGTTTGGAGAAAAAAAAAACACAAATCGAGGCCTCGGCTGCTCCCGATTTATGAGGATCACTTTTCCCGTACCACGTAACGTGGTCACCTGTTCCTTTATCCGTTGAACTGCCTGTCATCTGATGGGGGCCACACGGTGTAAGACTTTGTGTACAATCCTGATACATAGATAGTCTGGCTGAAAAAAGACAAAAGTCCATCCGGTTCAACCATTAAAAAAAAAAAAAAAAGTAGTGGGTGCCTCCATAGCCAGCTGCTTGCTGTAGGGGCGCCCGACAGGAGGGAGGGGCCAGGGGAGCCAGTGGGGGACCCAAGAATTCCATCCAGTTCAACCATTTAACCACCTCCCATCCGGCCGTTGTATATAAACGGCCAGACGGTGGCAGTGCAGGGTCAGGTGGCCGTTTATAAACGGCCTCCCCGCTCCCTGCTTGTGCGCACTCCCTGGGATCCGGTGCCTGCTGTGTCCTCCGGACACAGTGGAATACCAACCGTCGGATGGGACCTCTGTGCGAGGTCCGGATCATGTGATCACTGATTGGCCAATCAGTGATCACATGCAAAGTAGTAAGCAAGATGTCACTTCTGACATCATTGCTTACTACCGGGGGAGGACTGACCATTTGGAAACTTGGGCACTGCCTGAGCACCCGGGGTCAGTAGGGGGCCCCATGAGATGCCCCTGGTACCTTTTTCATAGGCTTTTTTGAGTTTGGGCAAGGACACAGGGGCCCCATGATCCCCTATTGCCCGGGGGCCCCATGAGTTGTCAGTCCGCCCCTGCTTACTATGTGTGAAATCTCTGAATGATCACAGAGGTCACATGGTACAGGGATATTCACAACTGCTTTGTACCATGTAACAAGCTGTGACCAATCACAGTTCTCACAGTATTTCTCAATGGCTGCAAGAATGCAGCCAGAGAGAAGGAGAAATAATTGATTTTACAGCCTTTATGGGTGTAAAAGCAATCAGTGTAAAAAAAAATAAATCTTCATCACCCCCTACAAGTAGTACAGTGTCACCATGGTGACACTACTGCTAGGGTGACAGTATGTAAAAAAAAACAAAAATAATAATATAAAAAAATTTAATAAAAATGTAAAAAAAAAGTTTAAAATTATAATTTTTGGTTATAAACTAATTTGGGTTATTTTTTATTTTTTTTTTACTAAAAAGATAACGGAATAAATTTTGGCCAACATTTATGATGAAATATTATTTATTTGCAAAATTTTATAAGAAAAACACTTTTTTTCAAAATTTTTGGACATTTTCATTTACATAGCAAAAAAAAATCCCAGTGGTGAATAAATACCACCAAAATAAAGCTTTATCTGTCTCAAAAAATGCTAAATAATTCATCTGGGTGCAGTGTTGCATGACCGCGCAATTGTCATTCAAAGTGATAGCGCTGAAAGCTGAAAATTGGCCTGGACAGGAAGGGGGTGAAAGTGTCCGGACTGGAAGGGGGGGAAAGTGTCCAGACTGGAAGGGGGTGAAAGTGTCTGGGCAGAAAGGGGGTGAAAGTGTCCGGACAGGAAGGGGGGGAAAGTATCCAGACTGGAAGGGGGTAAAAGTGTCCGGACTGGAATGGGGGGGAAAGTGTCCGGACTGGAAGGGGGTGAAAGTGTCTGGACTGGAAGGAGGGGAAAGTGTCCAGACAGGAAGGGGGTGAAAGTGTCCGGACTGGAAGGGGGGGAAAGTGTCCGGACTGAAAGGGGGTGAAAGTGTCCGGACTGGAAGGGGGGAAAGTGTCCGGACTGGAAGGGGGGGAAAGTGTCCGGACTGGAAGGGGGGGAAAGTGTCTGGACTGGAAGGAGGGGAAAGTGTCCGGACAGGAAGGGGGTGAAAGTGTCCGGACTGGAAGGGGGGGAAAGTGTCCGGACTGGAAGGGGGTGAAAGTGTCCGGACTGGAAGGGGATGAAAGTGTCCGGACTGGAAGGGGGGGAAAGTGTCCGGACTGGAAGGGGAACTATTCCTCCCACTGACACCAATGATGGGGCACTATTCCTTTTCTACTCCCACTGGCCTAAGTCCGGCCCCCCTAAAGCCTGGAGGACAGTAAACTGGCCCTTTGTTTAGAAAGTTTGGAAACCCCTGACCTTGACCAATCAGAATCCATCGGTTTTGCTGGAAATGTCGCAGAATGTGATTTTTTTTATAACTTTACATCACTATGATGTCACAAAGGATACCACCACATATTGCTTTTCAGAGGGATGATCAACTCAACCAAGCATGTATACGAGCCCTAATTATTATTATACAGGATTTATTGCGCCAACAGTTTGCTCAGTGCTTTACAATATAACGGGAGACAATACAGTTCAATACAAGAGGGAAAGGAGGGCCCTGATCCTGGGAGCTTACAATCTAGGGGGATGGGCTGGTGGTACAAAAGGTAATAACTGTGGGGGATGGACTGGTAGGAGGAGTAGAAGATTCCATTATTAGCTGAGGGCAGGATAGGCTTCCCTGAAGAGAGAGGTTTTCAGAGATCGCCTGAAAGTGGGCAGAGTAGGTGATAGTCTGATAGATTGGGGTAGAGAGTTCCAGAGGATGGGGGAGGCTCTGGAGATGTCCTGGAGACAAGCATGGGAGGAGGAGACAAGGGAGCTAGAGAGCAGGAGCAGTGCCAGTCAGTGCCACCTAACAGTGTCAGTCAGTGCCGCCTTTCATTGTCAATTATCAGTGCTATATACGAGTGCTGCCTTTCAATGCCCATCAGTGCCACCTATCAGTGCCTCCTCATCAGTGCCCATCAGTGCCACCTATCAGTGCCCATCAGTGCCACCTATCAGTGCCCATCACTGCAGCCTCATTAGCGCACATCAGTGAAGGAGAAAAATCACTTATTTACAAAATTTTATAACAAAAACTGAGAAAAAAATTGTTTTTTTTTCAAAAATTTCAGTTGTTTTTGGTTTGTTTAGCAAAAAATAAAAAACCCCGAGGTGATTAAATACCACCAAAATAAATTTCTGTCTCAAAAAAATGATAAAAATGTCATATGGGTACAGTGTTGCATGACCGCTCAATTGTCATTCAAAGTGGGACAGCTCTGAAAGCTGAAAACTGGCCTGGGCAGGAAGGGGGTGACAGTGCCCGGTAGGCAAGTGGCTAAACAATTCTGTGGTCACCCCTACACACCAGATGGTCATCATCACCAATCCCGGCACAATCAGACAATGATCGAATGTCTTCAGGGACTCTACACCCTCTGCCTGGCCTCAGGAGAAAACTGACCAAATGGTTACAATGTCAAAGTAATTTCCACATTAAACTAAATCTAGCTGAGCTTCATTCATTCTTTGGAAAAAAACAGTTTGTGAAATAGAAGTCCTCTCCGGCCTTCATGAGAACCATTGTATTTTTTTTTTCTTGAATCTCTGTTGGTTCGGTCAAAATGAAGGAGGCCAAATGCAGCTCACACATATGGAGGACTAACTACTGATCTCCACTATAAATGAATGTCTTCAGGGACTCTACAACCTCTGCCTGGCTTCAAGAGAAAACTGACCAAATGGTTACAACGTCAAAGTAATTTCCACATTCAAAGGAAAAAAACAGTTTGTGAAATAGAAGTCCTCTCCGGCCTTCGCGAGAACCATTGTGTTTTTTTTCCTTGAATCTCTGTTGGTTTGATCAAAATGAAGGAGGCCCAAAACAGCTCACACTTATGTGACTAACTACTGAGCTACACTATAAATGAATGTCTTCAGGGACTCTACAACCTCTGCCTGGCCTCAGGAGAAAACTGACCAAATGGTTAGAACGTCAAAGTAATTTCCACATTCTAAGGAAAAAAACAGTTTGTGAAATAGAAGTCCTCTCCGGCCTTCGTGAGAACCATTGTATTTTTTTTTTTCCTCGAACCTCTGTTGGTTCAGTCAAAATGGAGGCCAAAACAGCTCACACTTATGCAGGACTAACTACTGAGCTCTGCTATAAACGAGTGTCTTTAGGGACTCTACAACCTCTGCCTGGCTTCAGGAGAAAACTGACCAAATGGTTAGAACATCAAAGTAATTTCCACATTCATTCTAAGGAAAAAAACAGTTTGTGAAATAGAAGTCCTCTCCGGCCTTCATGAGAACCATTTTTTTTTTTTCCTCGAATCTCTGTTGGTTCGGTCAACAGTTCACACTTATGGAGGACTAACTACTGAGCTTCGCTATAAACAAATGTCTTCAGCAGGGGCGGACTGACCATTCGGAAACTCAGGCACTGCCCGAGGGCCCGGGGTCAGTAGGGGGCCCCATGAGATGCCCCTGGTACCTTTTTCATAGGCTTTTTTGAGTTTGGGCAAGCACACAGGGGCCCCATGATCCCCTATTGCCCAGGGGCCCCATGAGTTGTCAGTCCGCCCCTGGTCTTCAGGGACTCTACACCCTCCACCTAGTCTCAGGAGAAAACTGACCAAATGGTTAGAATGTCTCCGGCCTTCATGAGAACCATTGTATTTTTTTTTCCTCGAACCTCTGTTGGTTCAGTCAAAATGGAGGCCAAAAACAGTTCATACTTCTGAAGGACTAACTACTGAGCTCCGCTATAAACGAGTGTCTTCAGGGACTCTACAACCTCTGCCTGCACGGGGAAAACTGACCAAATGGTTAGAACGTCAAAGTAATTTCCACATTAAACTATACCTAGCTGAGCTTCATTCATTCTTTGGAAAAAAACAGTTTGTGAAATAGAAGTCCTCTCCGGCCTTCGTGAGAACTATTGTAATTTTTTCTTCATCGAATCTCTGTTGGTTCGGTCAAAATGAAGGAAACCAAAAACAGTTCATACTTATGGAGGACTAACTACTGAGCTCTGCTATAAACGAATGTCTTCAGGGACTCTACAACCTCTGCCTGGCCTCAGGAGAAAACTGACCAAGTGGTTACAACGTCAAAATAATTTCCACATTAAACTATATCTAGAGTTTCATTCATTCTTTGAAAAAAACAGTTTGTGAAATAGAAGTCCTCTCCAGCCTTCGTGAGAACCATTGTATTATTTTTTTCCTCGAAGCTCTGTTGGTCCAGTCAAAACGGAGGCCAAAAACAGTTCATACTTCTGGAGGACTAACTACTGATCTCCGCTATAAACGAATGTCTTCAGGGACTCTACAACCTCTGCCTGGCCTCAGGAGAAGACTGACCAAATGGTTACAACATCAAAGTAATTTCCACATTAAACTAAATCTAGCTGAGCTTCATTCATTCTTTGGAGAAAAAGAAGTCCTCTCCGACCTTCGTGAGAACCATTGTATTTTTTTTTCCTTGAACCTCTGTTGGTTCAGTCAAAATGGAGGCCAAAAACAGTTCATACTTCTGGAGGACTAACTTTGGATCTCCGCTATAAACGAATGTCTTCAGGGACTCTACAACCTCTGCCTGGCCTCAGGAGAAAACTGACCAAATGGTTACAACGTCAAAGTAATTTCCACATTAAACTATAGCTAGAGTTTCATTCATTCTTTGAAAAAAACAGTTTGTGAAATAGAAGTCCTCTCCGGCCTTCGTGAGAACCATTGTATTTTTTTTTCCTCGAGTCTCTGTTGGTTCGGTCAAAATGAAGGAGGCCAAAAACAGTTCACACTTATGGAGGACTAACTACTGATCTCCGCTATAAACGAATGTCTTCAGGGACTCTACAACCTCTGCCTGGCCTCAGGAGAAAACTGACCAAATGGTTACAACGTCAAAGTAATTTCCACATTAAACTATAGCTAGAGTTTCATTCATTCTTTGAAAAAAACAGTTTGTGAAATAGAAGTCCTCTCCGGCCTTCGTGAGAACCATTGTATTTTTTTTTCCTCGAGTCTCTGTTGGTTCGGTCAAAATGAAGGAGGCCAAAAACAGTTCACACTTATGGAGGACTAACTACTGATCTCCGCTATAAATGAATGTCTTCAGGGACTCTACAACCTCTGCCTGGCCTCAGGAGAAGACTGACCAAATGGTTACAACGTCAAAGTAATTTCCACATTAAATTATATCTAGTTTCATTCATTCTTTGAAAAAAACAGTTTGTGAAATAGAAGTCCCCTCCAGCCTTCGTGAGAACCATTGTATTTTTTTTTTCCTCGAATCTCTGTTGGTTCGGTCAAAATGAAGGAGGCCAGAAACAGTTCACACTTATGGAGGACTAACTACTGAGCCCCGCTATAAACAGTTATTATTTATGTGTTTCTGCTAAAGCGTACGAAGTTCATTTCCAAGCTTGGGAGGAAGTGGCAGGAACACGTTATAACTTTTTAAACCCCAGATTTGGAACTTAAATCCCAGATTTGGAATTGGTGGCGCTTCAGCAGTTTAGGAGAGCGTTGTAAATCTCGCTCTTGGGGTGATTATGAGGTGGCAAGAAAAGGCAGACATGTGGAAGAACTTCACCTCGCCCGGTGTTTGTTGACTGTAAGATGGTATGAATATTCACCAATACGCCCAGCTAATCATTACCAAGTCCGGGACAATTAGAGAGCATTTACTCTGCCCCGGGTCCAAGCTCAAGATTTATTGACGTGGAAAGTCAATATTGATTGTGGAACAGGCAGGGTCTTTATAGAGCTCCCGAGACAATACGTCTTGGCGGTTAGTGGAAATAAGTCAATGTTACGCATGACGAGTCAAGCAGACCTTGCCTAAAGAGTCTTCACTGTGAATGTGAAACTAGCATTTAATTGTCGTTAAATAAACCCGGCTCTGGGCTGCTCAGGTCCTCGCCAAACAATCATATTGACACAGAACTTAATTATTTTCATGTAAGTTTTAACACATCGGGTCGTTCTTTATGTTCTCCGTATAATAGATTGTGTTTACCCTCAAGAGCACACAAGTGGGCTGGGTGTCGGCTCCTAACCTGCAACATGATTGAAGATGTCACACCGACACCGGGTAATTAATGGGGCGCTCAGGAGACCGCAGTGCGCAAGATGAATTTTGGGGGTTGGATAAGTGGGACTGAAAATCAGATTTATGCTCCAGTGAATGGATTGTAAGAGTCCCAATTATTTTATAAGAGCTGTGCCGAGGCTGTTACCATACAGACTGTTAATGCTGTCATTATGGAACATATAAGAAATCACATCACAGAAAAATAATAGCTGTAGCTTGTAGCCGATGGTGTAAACCCTGGAGCCCAGCCTGTGGCCCCTTGGCAATGTTTGTGTGGTCCTTGGAGCTTCTGGAAACACAAATCGGTGTTTTTCTATCGCTGTGTTATACAGTAGAAGGGATTTCTAGCAGTCTCATGTAATGTGTCTCCACTCTATGGCTGTCTCCTAAAGATTGTCCCTAGTCTCCAACAACTCCTACAGCATGTCTGCAGTCTCTGACCATCTCTTGTATCATGTCGGCAGTCTCTGACCATCTCTTGTATCATGTCTGCAGTCTCTGACCATCTCTTGTATCATGTCTGCAGTCTCTGACCATCTCTTGTATCATGTCTGCAGTCTCTGACCATCTCTTGTATCATGTCCGCAGTCTCTGACCATCTCTTGTATCATGTCTGCAGTCTCAGACCATCTCTTGTATCATGTCTGCAGTCTCAGACCATCTCTTGTATTATGTCTGCAGTCTCTGACCAACTCTTGTATCATGTAAGCAGTCTCTGACCATCTCTTGTATCATGTCTGCAGTCTCTGACCATCTCTTGTATTATGTCTGCAGTCTCTGACCATCTCTTGTATCATGTCTGCAGTCTCTGACCATCTCTTGTATTATGTCTGCAGTCTCTGACCATCTTTTGTATCATGTCCGCAGTCTCTGACCATCTCTTGTATCATGTCTGCAGTCTCTGACCAACTCTTGTATCATGTCCACAGTCTCTGACCATCTCTTGTATCATGTCCGCAGTCTCTGACCATCTCTTGTATCATGTCTGCAGTCTCTAACCATCTCCTGTATTAAGTTCACCATCTCTTGTATCATGTCTGTAGCCTCTGGCCACCTCCTGTATCATGTCTGCAGGCTCTGACCATTTCTTGTATTATGTTCACCATCTCTTGTATCATGTCTGCAGTCTCTGACCAACTCTTGTATCATGTCCACAGTCTCTGACCATCTCTTGTATCATGTCTGCAGTCTCTGACCATCTCTTGTATTATGTCTGCAGTCTCTGACCAAATCTTGTATCATGTCTGCAGTCTCTAACCATCTCCTGTATTAAGTTCACCATCTCTTGTATCATGTCTGTAGCCTCTGGCCACCTCCTGTATCATGTCCGCAGTCTCTGACCATCTCTTGTATCATGTCTGCAGTCTCTGACCATCTCTTGTATTATGTCTGCAGTCTCTGACCAAATCTTGTATCATGTCCGCAATCTCTGACCATCTCTTATATCATGTCTGCAGTCTCTGACCATCTCCTGTATTAAGTTCACCATCTCTTGTATCATGTCTGCAGTCTCTGACCATTTCTTGTGTCATGTCCGCAGTCTCTGACCATCTCTTGTATCATGCCCACAGTTTCTGACCATCTCTTGTATCATGTCCACAGTTTCTGACCATCTCTTGTATCATGTCCGCAGTCTCTGACCATCTCTTGTATCATGTCCGCAGTCTCTGACCAACTCTTGCATCATGTCTGCAGTCTCTGACCATCTCTCGTTTCATGTCCACAGTCTCTGACCATACTCTGTGTTATGTTCACCACCTCCTGTATCATGTCTGCAGTCTCTGTCCATCTCTTGTATCATGTCTGCAGTATCTGACCTTCTCCTGTATTATGTTTACCATCTCTTGTATCATGTCTGCAGTCTCTGACCATCTCTTGTATCTTGTCTGCAGTCTCTGACCATCTCTTGTATCATGTCTGCAGTCTCTGATCATCTCTTGTATCATGTCTGCAGCCTCTGACCATCTCTTGTATTATGTAAACCATCTCCTGTATCATGTCTGTAGTCTCTAACCATCTCCTGTATCATGGCTGCAGTCTCTGACCATCGCCTGTATCATGTCTGCAGTCTCTGACCATCTCCTGTATCATGTCTGCAGTCTCTGACCATCTCCTGTATCATGTCTGCAGTCTCTGACCATCTCCTGTATTATGTACACAGTCTTTGACCATCTTTTATACTATGTTCACCATCTCTTGTATCATGTCTGCAGTCTCTGACCATCTCCTGTGTCATGTTTGCAGTCTCTGACCATCTCCTGTATTATGTTCACCATCTCTTGTATCATGTCTGCAGTCTCTGACCATCTCCTGTATTATGTACACAGTCTCTGACCATCTCTTATACTATGTTCACCATCTCTGTAACATGCCCACAGTTTTGGACCATCTCCTGTACTATGTCCATAGTCTCTGACCATCTCTTCATCTCTTATACTATGTCTGGAGTTCCTGACCATCTCCTGTCCCATGTCTGCAGTCTCTGACCATCTCTCTATCATGCCCCTAGTCGTTCACTATATCCTGTTGGGAGTCTGATGTCACTGAATTTTATATGTGGCCCATTGTTGATGTTGTGGGCAGCACTTGAGGCCCCCACACCAAGAACGTTGATCACCACTGCCATAGACTCATACCTTCTATTTTGATAATGCCTCCTGGAGCTCTCTGAAACAGGCTTAGCCAATGGGTATTGTGGTAACCAGGGGCAGACTGACCATTCGAGCACTCGGGCACTGCCCGAGGGTCCGGGGTCAGTAGGGGGCCCCATGAAATGCCCCTGGTACCTTTTATAGGCTTTTTTGGGTGTGTTTTGTTTGTGGGCAAGGACACAGGGGCCCCATGATCCCCTATTGCCCGGGGCCTCATGAGTTGTCAGTCAGCCCCTGGTGGTAACTGTATAGGAAGAACACCTGTAATGATCTATTCATTACAGTATACAGTATGATCTTCTTTTACTATTACATGCCTTATATTCATATTTATATCCTCAAAATGCAGCACAAACCATCCAATAAAAGTGTCAGTTACAGAGGTTTGGAACAAACCATAACACTACTGGAGGTCCGATCCATTATGCTCCCCAATCCGCAGATCCGATCTATCCTGCGGGGATCGTCAACTTGCAAACTATAAGGGGTTAACTGATCTCTCCATGAAAAGGTACGTTTTCAAGCAAGCCGATGATCCCCGCAGGATGGATCGGATCTGCGGATTGGGGATAATGGATCGGAGTCCAATCCATTATGCTCTCCAATCCGCAGATCCGATCCATCCTGCGGGGATTGTCGGCTTGCTTGAAAAGGCACCTTTTCGTGGAGCGGGTCTGGTGTCATCCCCGCAGGATGGATCGGATCTGCGAATTGAGGGGATCCTGTGGGGTTAACTGATCTCGCCACGAGCTCCACGAAAAGGTAAGTTTTCAAGCAAGCCGATGATCCCCGCAGGATGGATCGGATCTCCGGATTCGGGAGCATAATGGATCAGACTCCGGTCCCTTATGCTCAATCCACAGATCCGATCCATCCTGCGGGGATTGTTGGCTTGCTTTAAAACTTACCTTTTCGTGGAGTGGGTCCGGTGCAGGGGCGGACTGACCATTTGGAAACTCGGGCACTGCCCGAGGGCCCGTGGTCAGTAGGGGGCCCCATGAGATGCCCCTGGTACCTTTTTCATAGGCTTTTTTGAGTTTGGGGAAGGACACAGGGGCCCCATGATCCCCTATTGCCCAGGGGCCCCATGAGTTGTCAGTCCTCCCCTGGTCCGGTGTCATCTCCACAGGATGGATCGGATCTGCGAATTGATTATAATGGATCAGAGTCCGATCCGTTATGCTCCCCAATCCGCAGATCCGATCCATCCTGCAGGGATCCTGTGGGGTTAACTGATCTCTCCAAGGAAAGGTAAGTTTTCAAGCAAGCCGACGATCCCCGCAGAATGGATCGGATCTGCGGATTGGGGAGCATAATGAATCGAACTCTGATCCATTATGCTCAATCCACAGATTCGAACCATCCTGCGGGGATCTCTCGGCTTGCTTTAAAACTTACCTTTTCGTGGAGCGGGTCCGGTGTCACCCCGTGCAATAGGTGTCACCCGGTGCGGCGCACACCCCCCGCAGCGGCCTAGGGATTCCCCTGCCAGGGAGGTTAACTCTCCGCTGAAATGATTCCAAAATCTGCAGTCCAGAAATCTAATATTCGGGAGATCCGGCCTGAAAGTGATGGATAATGATGGCGGAAAGGCGCGCCGGGCTTCGCGTCGTGTTAAGGTCTTGCAGTGAACAGAGCCGTGCCGGGGATAATATAACACACCCTTGGCTGCAGTTTACAGAAAGGCATGCTCCGGGTCATAGGCACCCCATATTAAATTGCACGGATGCGTGCTGCGGATAAAACAATATTCCGTCGCAGTTCATAAAAATTGCGCCACGGACGTAACACCGAATATGCCGTATCACGTTGTCGGATGCTATGAAACATAAGATTAGCGCCGAGCAGGGAGCGCGGGAGTCACGCATGCAGGTGCAAGCCAGGAAAATCCATCATCTTCTCTGACAACGCCGTAATCTCGGTGTCACCTGACACAATGATCAATGGAGAAGGTTCCAACACCGTGACCTAATTTTAACATGTGCCTCCTAGATGCCCGAGATTTCCCAACGACCAAATCTTATTTACAGATTTCCAGCACAGATTCTGCTGCTTAATATTTCTTCAATATAACAGCCGAACAAATCTCAGAGGATTTCTGCCGCTTATTAAAATGCACCGAGAGAGGCGCTGAATCTGATGTTCTCAGAAGGAAATTAACTTGTCGGGGGGCCGCGTGACACAAACCCGTGACAGCGGCGTGCGCATACACACACACACGAGTCCGCACATTTATGGGGTGCTGGTTATAATAAAGGTAGGAAGGTGCTGTTACTGTACTTGTTTACTGAAAGTTGTTTCTTGAACCTTTGTTATACATGTGCTAAGAATACATTCAAAACAGAATTAAATCGTCTTTTTTTTCTTTTTGTTTTTTTAAACACAAACACCCTGAAATTGCAAGTGAAGATGTGTGCATGCACGCCGCAGTTCCGGGTGGATTTTTTATATAATTAGAATGGTTAGTCTACAATTGCCTGAGCTTCGACCTCACTGACAACAACCTTCTTGACCCTTTACTCACCCTAACCAATGGCCGCCACTCTGTACTCACCCTAACCAATGGCCGCCACTCCATACTCACCCTAACCAATGGCCGCCACTCCATACTCACCCTAACCAATGGCCACTACTCTGTACTCACCCTAACCAATGGCCGCCACTCCATACTCACCCTAATAAATGGCCGCTACTCCGTACTCACCCTAACCAATGGCCGCCACTCTGTACTCACCCTAATAAATGGCCACCACTCCGTACTCACCCTAACCAATGGCCGCCACTCTGTACTCACCCTAATAAATGGCCGCCACTCTGTACTCACCCTATCCAATGACCACTGCTCCATACTCACCCTAACCAATGGCCGCCACTCCATACTCACCCTAATAAATGGCCGCTACTCCGTACTCACCCTAACCAATGGCCGCCACTCCATACTCACCCTAACCGATGGCCATTACTCCATACTCACCCTAACCGATCGCCACTACTCCTTACTCACCCTAACCGATGGCCGCTACTCCTTACTCACCCTAACCGATGGCCGCTACTCCTTACTCACCCTAACCGATGGCCACTACTCCGTACTCACCCTAACCGATGGCAACTACTGTGTACTCACCCTAACCGATGGCTGCTACTCCGTACTCACCCTAACCGATGGCCGCTACTCCGTAATGACCCTAACCAATTGCCACTACTCCCTACTCACCCTAACCAATGGCCACTACTCGTTGAATCATGGGGGAGCACCTTTTGCTGGCAGAGTTGAGGTTCGGGTAAGTATAAAGGTTTCATCTTTCTACTGGACAAAATGAGAACTTAAAGGTTGAGCTGGTCAAATTTCAAAATCAATGGTGGCACCATCGGGTTGCAAGACGCACAAAATTTCCTATTTTCTAAAGAAACGGAATTCAACCCATGTATGGCCTGCATTAGGTAACTGTTCAACCATTTCTGAGCTGTGAAGCTTGCAGAGCTAAAACCAAGAGGTCAAAAAGCAGAGGTTCCCAGACGTATTTGGCCTACCACCCCTTTACAGAATAAAAATACTCCTCTGGAAATCTCCCTTCTTTTAGGAGAAAGATGAAAGTAGATATACTTACCCGATCCTCCTCTCCTCTCTGCACAAGACAGGTCCCTGCCGTTGCGGCACACCCATGGCCTAGCAGTCTTGAGTCCTGATCTCTTCAAGCCCAGAGCAGCATCCAAAGCCCTTTTCTGGATGTGAGGACACAAGGAACAGTCCATCTCTGAGTCATGGGGGAGTACCTTTTGCCGGGAGAGTGGAGGTTCGGGTAAGTATAAGGGTTTCATCTCTCCCTTGGACAAAATGAGAACTTATCTCTTGCAGTGTGGGCACAGACCCACCTCAAGAGATCATTTGTTTTGTGCCCGGAGTTGGGCTTTAAGACCTGTCGGGTGACTTGGCCATTGATCGGTTATAACTTTTGTGTTTAAGTGACTTTATGTTACACAACACATAAAACATGTCCTAATCTTTCAAAATGTTCTGCTCTTCTATCTATATGCATCCACCACCCACTTTGTTTTTCTTATTCAAGGTCCCCCACTTGCACCTGAAGCTACTACTGCCTCCCTGGATTGTTCCAGTGCCTCCCAGGGGGTGGTATTGCCCTTTTTTGGGGGGAAAATGATCATGGAAGATCCCAGGTCCTGCATTGTTTGGCTTCTTTCAGACTGCTTGTCACCCTGTGAAAGCAATCCGCAGTGAATCGCTTTTCAGAAAAATAATATAGGCTCCAGGAGGTGGCAGCAGTCAGTCGCTGTTCCACTAGGGATCACTTTTCAGAGGGTAGTATAGCAGCAACTGACAGGCATTCAGGTGTTATAGCTGCCTGTTTTTTTTACTTTTATTTTTGAAATTACCAAACTGCAATTTTACATTGTGCCCAACACAAGTGTAACAGAATGACCCCAGGCTGCGCTTGGGTACTTCCGTTAAACTACAGCTTCCCCGTCCGAACACCGACAACAGACACCACAACAGACCAAACAAGGCTAGATGACACCAGTCTTGAAGTAAACCAGGAGGTAGACTAGTTTATTTTAACACAGATACAAGATATATACACTCAGGGGACAATCCCCCCCTGCATAATGACACAGGGTGAGGCAATCTACGTTTAGTAACAAGAGACACACCAACAGTCCCATCAAGAGGGAGGGCTGCTGGAGACACCCCCCACCAAGCCAATACACAAACACATACATCCCATAATAGTTTGCTCCCAAGTCAGACACACAATAGAACAATGGGATGCAGCCACATAACATCAAACAATCAACAACCCCCCACCCCAATATTAGGACAGATCACCCTTTACCCCTAAGAGGCACAGGGTGATTTACACATAAGAGAGATATTGACCTTGACTATTGTAACTCCCTCATTGGCCGACCTCATCGCAGGCTATCCCCTCTTCAGTCTATCATGAATGCTGCTGCCAGACTCATCCACCTTACTAACCGTTCTGTATCTGCCAATCCCTCTCTGTCAATCCCTCCACTGGCCTCCAATCAGTGTCCTCCATCCCTCTCTGCCAATCCCTCCACTGACCTCCATTCAGTGTCCTCCATCCCTCTCTGCCAATCCCTCCACTGGACTCCAGTCAGTGTCCTCCACCACTCTCTGCCAATCCCTCCACTGACCTCCATTCAGTGTCCTCCATCCCTCTCTGCCAATCCCTCCACTGACCTCCACTCAGTGTCCTCCACCCCTCTCTGCCAATCCCTCCACTGGCCTCCACTCAGTGTCCTCCACCCCCCTCTGCCAATCCCTCCACTGGCCTCCACTCAGTGTCCTCCACCCCACTCTGTCAATCCCTCCACTGGCTTCCCGTTGGCCAACGGATAAAATTCAAAACATTAACAATAACATATAAAGCCATTTATATCTCCGCCCCAAATTACATCACCAATCTTGTCTCTAAATCTCACCCAAACAGTACTCTCCGCTCCTCGCACAACCTCCTGCTCTCTAGCTCCCTTGTCTCCTCCTCTCATGCTCATCTCCAGGACTTCTCCAGAGCCTCCCCCATCCTCTGGAATTCTCTACCCCAAATTATCACACTATCACCTACTCTGCTCACTGTTAGGCGATCTCTGAAAACCTCTCTCTTCAGGGAAGCCTATCCTGCCCTCAGCTAATAATGGAATCTTCTAATCCTCCTACCAGTCCATCCCCCACAGTTACTACCTTTTGTACTACTAGCCCCTCCCTCCTAGATTGTAAGCTCCCAGGATCAGGCCCTCCTAACCCTCTTGTATTGAACTGTATTGTTGCTGTATTGTCTCCCGTTATATTGTAAAGTGCTGAGCAAACTGTTGGCGCCATAAATCCTGTATAATAATAATAATAATAATAATAATAAATCCTGTATAATAATAATAATATGGGGAGCTGAGACAGGGGCTCCCCACCTCTCCAAAGTGAGCTGTGTTCCATGGGCCCCCCACCCAAAGTGACACCCGTCACAACAAGGTAAGGACGTTGAAGAGTTTCCTTCACCTAGAGAAGGTATGATACACAATCCCGGAGCTCCAGTTCTGCTTGTTCTGGGAAATTCTTCCTTTACCTTTGAACTGCCATCATCCGTCAAGGATCACGTAGGAAGATCATAAGACCCCCCCCCCCCCGAACCCTGTGTTTACCCTTCAATTAGATGGGGGTCGTCACACGCAATGTTTACACTTTGTTCAAATAAGTCGCTCCTAATATGACTGTTTTGTAATCCATTACCGGACTGTCAAAAACAGAAAGGCAGACCGTCCAGGTCTGATGAACCTACATGACTGTCACTGAAATATGTCCCAATCTGACCTTCGAATGAAAATATCAACCATTGTGGAATAAACCTTTCTGTAGATGAAATATACAGGATGACGTTAGAGAGCCCTTAGCCCATATTTTATGAATATTCTCTTCAATGCACAAAATCTCTTCCAAATCAATAAAAAAAAAAATGAAGTGTTGCCAAAATGAATTGATAGACATTTACTGAATGTTGGTTTAAATTACAATGGGGAAAATAATTACTTGATCCCCTGCAGATTTTGTACGTTTGCCCACTTACAAAGAAATGAAGGGGCTACAATATTTTATCATAGGTGTATTGTAAATGATAGAGACGGAATATCAACCAAAAATCCAGAAAAAACACGTTACAAATGTTATAAATGGAGTTGCAGTTCAGTGAGTAAAATAAGTATTTGATCCCCTACCAACCAACAATGATTCTGGCTCCCACAGACTCATGTGCTCATGTGGTACACAGATTAGTCCTGTCAATGTAAGAAGATGCTCCGAACGACAACTCGCTATGTATATAAAAGACACCTGTCCACAGAATCTCTTTCTTCCATTCAAACCTCACCACCATGGGCAAGACCAACGAGATGTCAAAGGACGTCAGGGACAAGACCTGCACAAGGCTGGAATGCACTACAAGACCATCAGTGCGAAGCTTGTTAGGAAGGAGACAACGGTTGGAGTGATTATTTGCAAATTTCAAACCTCACCACCATGGGCAAGACCAACGAGATGTCAAAGGACGTCAGGGACAAGACCTGCACAAGGCTGGAATGCACTACAAGACCATCAGTGAGAAGCTTGGTAGGAAGGAGACAACTGTTGGAGCAATTATTTGCAAATTTCAAACCTCACCACCATGGGCAAGACCAACGAGATGTCAACGGACGTCAGGGACAAGACCTGCACAAGGCTGGAATGGGCTACAAGACCATCAGTGAGAAGCTTGGTAGGAAGGAGACAACTGTTGGAGCGATCATTTGCAAATTTCAAACCTCACCACCATGGGCAAGACCAAAGAGATGTCAAAGAACATCATGGAACAACTGTTGGAGCGATTATTCGCAAATGGAAGAAATACAAAATAACCATCAATCGCCCTCAGTCTGGAACTCCATGCAAGATTTCACCTCATGGGGTAAGGATGATCATGACAAAAGTGAGGGATCAGCCCAGAACTACACGGGAGGCGCTTGTGAATGATCTCAAGGCAGGTGGGACCACAGTCATCAAACAAACCATTGGTAACACAATACGACGCCATGGATTGAAATCCTGCAGCGCCCTCAAGGTCCTCCTCCTCAAGAAGGCAAAAAAAAGGGGGGGTGGCTACTCTTAAGAGCTGTAATTCCTAAACCCTTCCTTCAATTTGGATGTACATACCCTCAAATTAAACCCGAGAGTGTGCGCTGTCCGCCCATATCCATTATAGAACTATAGCTGGAATATGTTTTGGTAAATACTTGAAAAAAACTAAAATTGTGCCTGTGTCCAAATATATATGGACCGAACTGTATAACAGTGAATGTGGTTTTTGTTCAGAAAAGTCTATTCATTCCAAAATTGAATTTTAAAAGGAAATTACATTTTAATCACTTCCAGTCCGGACACTTTCCCCCCCTTCCAGTCCGGACACTTTCCCCCCCTTCCAGTCCGGACACTTTCACCCCCTTCCAGTCCGGACACTTTCCCCCCCTTCCAGTCCGGACACTTTCCCCCCCTTCCAGTCCGGACACTTTCCCCCCCTTCCAGTCCGGACACTTTCCCCCCCTTCCTGTCCGGACACTTTCACCCCCTTCCAGTCCGGACACTTTCCCCCCCTTCCAGTCCGGACACTTTCCCCCCTTCCAGTCCGGACACTTTCCCCCCCTTCCTGTCCGAACACTTTCACCCCCTTCCAGTCCGGACACTTTCACCCCCTTCCAGTCCGGACACTTTCACCCCCTTCCAGTCCGGACACTTTCACCCCCTTCCAGTCCGGACACTTTCCCCCCTTCCAGTCCGGACACTTTCACCCCCTTCCAGTCCGGACACTTTCACCCCCTTCCAGTCCGGACACTTTCACCCCCTTCCTCCCCAGGCCAATTTTCAGCTTTCAGCGCTATCACAGTATGAATGACAATTGCGCAGTCATGCAACACTGTACCCATATGAATTATGAATTTAGCATTTTTTTGAGACAGATAAAACTTTTCTTTGTTGGTATTTATTCACCACTGGGATTTTTATTTTTTTTTTGCTATATAAATGAAAAAGTCCAAAAATTTTGAAAAAAAGTGTTTTTCTTATAACATTTTGCAAATAAATAATCTTTCTTCATAAATCTTGGCCAAAATGTATTGAGTTATTTTTTTTATATTATTATTATTAGTGACACTGTACTACTTGTGGGGGGTGATGAAGATTTTTTTTTTTTTTTTTTACACTGATTGCTTTTACACCCATAAAGGCTGTAAAAGCAACCATTTCTCCTTCTCTCTGGCTGCAATTTTGCAGCCATTGAGAAATACTGTGAGAGCTGTGATTGGTCACAGCTTGTCCCATGGTACAAGGCTGTTGTGAATAGCCCTGTACCATGTGATCTCTGTTATCATTCACACATTTCACACGTAGTAAGCAATGATGTCAGAAGTGACATCTTGCTTACACTTGGCCAATCAGTGATCACACGATCGGGACCTCACACAGAGGTCCCGTACAGCGATTGATGTTCCGCTATGTTCGGAGGACACAGCGGGCACCGGATCGTGGTGCTGCGCGCTCCCAGGGAGTGCGCACAATCCAAAATGGCGGGCGCCATTTATGAACGTCAACCTGCCCTTGCACTGCCATCGTTCGGCCGTTTATATACAGCGACCGGACAGGAGATGGTTAAAGTACTTTTAATAACATACATCAAGTCGTCAAATGTACAGAGAATTTTTGTAGAATTCGTGCAAATTTTTTCTGCCAATGTTTGTATGAAAGTTTGTTACAAAAACTACTAGTCTGTGGCCAGCTTAAGGCTACGTTCACACTCGGGAGTCGGCATTTTCATGCTGCTTTGTGGGTTTTTTATGTTTTAAATTTTATTTTATGCCGGCTCCACCTCCGCAACATCTCCAAAATACTTTCGTTCCTTACCCCAGACACCACTAAACTACTCATTCACTCCCTTATTATCTCACGTCTGGACTACTGCAACTCCCTCCTCACCGGCCGACCTCATCACAGACTATCCCCGCTTCAGTCTATCCTGAACTCAGCGGCCAGACTCATCCACCTCACCAACCGCTCCGCTTCTGCCACCCCCCTCTGTCATTCCCTCCACTGGCCTCCACCCCCCTCTGTCATTCCCTCCACTGGCCTCCACCCCCCTCTGTCATTCCCTCCACTGGCTTCCGATTGCCCAACGCATTAAATTCATACTAACACTGACATACAAAGCCATTCATAACACTGCCCCAAACTACCTCACCGACCTGATACCCAAATACCACCCAACCCGTACTCTTCGCTCCTCACAAGACCTCCTACTTTCTAGCTCCCTGGTCTCCACCTCCCACGCCCGACTGCAGGACTTCTCCAGGTCTTCCCCCATCCTCTGGAACTCACTACCCCAATCCATCAGACTGTCACCTACCCTCCTCACCTTTAGGTGCACCCTGAAAACCCATCTCTTCAGGGAAGCCTACCCCGCCCTCACCTAACAGCCGATCTCCTCCACTCCTCCTACCACTCCATCCCCCACAGCCACTTCCTCCTGTACCTCTACCCCCTCCCTCCTAGATTGTAAGCTCCAAAGAGCAGGGCCCTCGAACCCCTCGTGTTTTGTATTGTTACTGTATTGTCTCATGTTCTGTCCCCCACTATAATGTACAGCGCTGAGCAAACCTTTTGCCGCTATATAAATACTGTCTAATAATAATAATAATAATAATAATAATGCATTTTCATGTGTTTTTAATGCACTCCTATTGAAGCCTCTGGTGGCAAAAACACATTTGAAGGAGATTTACTAAAACTGGAGAGTGCACAGTCTGGTGCGGTCTCTGCAGGGAAGCCAATCAGCTTCCAGGTTATTATGTCAAAGCTTAAAGGGTAACTCCACTTTTGTGGGAAAAAAAGGCAAATATGAAATAATAATCTAGCATATACAACTGCAATACAAGTCATATTGTAATTGGATGTTATTAAAAATTCCCGTTCCTTTCCAATCTGCAGATCTGTAATTTTCTGTAAAAATGCATTAAAGCTACCTGGAGGTGTTCTGTACACAGATGGTGTACAGAATGCCCCCCCCCCCGATATGTCATTTCCTGCTTTTGTGATTGGCTCGCTGATTTTCCCAGAAGTCCGCACTAACATACAAGTCAGATTTTTAGCATCCCCTGCAACAAAGATGTCATTTTTTTGGGGAGATACTCCCAAAGGGAAATTGGAGATGCAGACCCTGTAGTTTTCCTCATTAGAGCCCTACTGATAAATAATGAATAAATTGCTCCCATACAGATTCACTCAGCAGATGGACACAGGGAAACAAACAGCTATTTCTTCAGAATAATCAAAGGTAGGAATCTGCCACAAAGTTTTTTAAAACCCCTGCAATGTACATTGATCACCCAGAGGGGAATGATTTTCTCAACAGAAGTGGAGTTGCTCTTCAAATGAACAAGCTGAAGTTAGAAGCTGATTGGCTCCCATGAACAGCTGCACCAGATTCTGAGTGCTCTGGTTTTAGTAAATCCCCCCCATTATGTCATGCCACAAGAAGCACCAGCACCATTGCATAGGTGTGAACAGGCCCCATAGACCAGCCTTTGACAATCTTTTTCAACACAGAGGAACCCTTGAAATACCGTATTTCAATACCGTGTAAAAATGAGGGAAAATATCTGAGTGTCTTGTGGAGCGAATATGGAGCTGCCGGCCCGGCATTCCCCCCATGTTAGAATACCAGGCAGGCCGCTCGTCTCTTCTCTGCAGACCTCCAGTGGTCCTACTTGTTCCTTGGTCCAGCGGTGTCCTCAGTCTCCTCTCCCCGGTGCCGGCATGGGCACCCGCCTGTGACAGCTTGCGGCTTCACAGCCGGGTGCCCACTGCGCATGTGCGAGAAGCGCTGAGCTTTGTGAATCCCGTTCCCCAAAGATCTGCAGTCTCTGGTCATCTCCTGTACTATGTCCGCAGTCCCTGGTCATCTCCTGTACTGTGTCCACAGTCTCTGGTCATCTCCTGTACTGTGTCCGCAGTCTCTGGTCATCTCCTGTACTGTGTCTGCAGTCTCTGGTCATCTCCTGTACTATGTCTGCAGTCTCTGGTCATCTCCTGTACTGTGTCTGCAGTCTCTGGTCATCTCCTGTACTATGTCCGCAGTCTCTGGTCATCTCCTGTACTGTGTCCGCAGTCTCTGGTCATCTCCTGTACTGTGTCCGCAGTCTCTGGTCATCTCCTGTACTGTGTCCGCAGTCTCTGGTCATCCCCTGTACTATGTCCGCAGTCTCTGGTCATCTCCTGTACTATGTCTGCAGTCTCTGGTCATCTCCTGTACTATGTCCGCAGTCTCTGGTCATCTCCTGTACTGTGTCCGCAGTCTCTGGTCATCCCCTGTACTGTGTCCGCAGTCTCCGGTCATCTCCTGTACTGTGTCCGCAGTCTCTGGTCATGCCCTGTACTATATCCGCAGTCTCTGGTCATCTCCTGTACTATGTCCGCAGTCTCTGGTCATCTCCTGTACTATGTCCGCAGTCTCTGGTCATCTCCTGTACTGTGTCTGCAGTCTCTGGTCATCTCCTGTACTGTGTCCGCAGTCTCTGGTCATGCCCTGTACTATATCCGCAGTCTCTGGTCATCTCCTGTACTATGTCCGCAGTCTCTGGTCATCTCCTGTACTATGTCCGCAGTCTCTGGTCATCTCCTGTACTGTGTCTGCAGTCTCTGGTCATCCCCTGTACTGTGTCCGCAGTCTCTGGCCATCTCCTGTACTGTGTCCGCAGTCTCTGGTCATCCCCTGTACTCTTTTCGCAGTCTCTGGTCATCTCCTGTACTGTGTCCGCAGTCTCTGGTCATCTTCTGTACTATGTCCTGAGTCTCTGGTCATCTACTGTACTGTGTCTGCAGTCTATGGTCATCTCCTGTACTGTGTCCGCAGTCTCTGGTCATCTTCTGTACTGTGTCCGCAGTCTCTGGTCATCTCCTGTACTGTCTGCAGTACATTGGTTCAGAATATTTTTTTTCCTGTTTTCCTCCTCTAAAATCTAGGTGCGTCTTATGGAGCGAAAAATACAGTAACTTTCCGATCTCAGGGAACCCCTGTTAAAAATGTCTATATCTACAACTCATGATACATTAGTATGATGGTCAGTGGGAAGAATGTCCCTTACATTGGTGGTCGGTGGGAAGAATGTCCCTTACATTGGTGGTCAGTGGGAAGAATGTCCCTTACATTGGTGGTCAGTGGGAAGAATGTCCCTTACATTGGTGATCAGTGGGAAGAATGTCTCTTACATTGGTGATCAGTGGGAAGAATGTCCCTTACATTGGGGGTCAGTGGGAAGAATGTCCCTTACATTGGTGGTCAGTGGGAAGAATGTCCCTTACATTGGTGATCAGTGGGAAGAATGCTCCTTACATTGGTGATCAGTGGGAAGAATGTCCCTTACATTGGTGATCAGTGGGAAGAATGCTCCTTACATTGGTGATCAGTGGGAAGAATGTCCCTTACATTGGTGATCAGTGGGAAGAATGTCCCTTACATTGGGGGTCAGTGGGAAGAATGTCCCTTACATTGGGGGTCAGTGGGAAGAATGCCCCTTACATTGGGGATCAGTGGGAAGAATGCCCCTTACATTGGGGGTCAGTGGGAAGAATGTCCCTTACATTGGGGGTCAGTGGGAAGAATGTCCCTTACATTGGTGGTCAGTGGGATGATGTTCCTTACATTGGTGGTCAGTGGGAAGAATGCTCCTTACATTGGGGTCAGTGGGAAGAATGTCCCTTACATTGGTGGTCAGTGGGAAGAATGTCCCTTACATTGGGGGTCAGTGGGAAGAATGTCCCTTACATTGGTGATCAGTGGGAAGAATGTCCCTTACATTGGTGGTCAGTGGGAAGAATGTCCCTTACATTGGTGATCAGTGGGAAGAATGTCCCTTACATTGGTGGTCAGTGGGAAGAATGCCCCTTACATTGGGGGTCAGTGGGAAGAATGCTCCTTACATTGGTGGTCAGTGGGAAGAATGCTCCTTACATTGGTGATCAGTGGGTAGGATTTCCCTCTTACAGATAGCTAAAGAGATCAATGGTGTCAGTGAGAACTTATCTGAGAGACAGAAATTGCTCATTGCTCAAGCAGCCCCTAGCGACTTCTGGAGGAACCCTCCCATAGACAATAATGGGATTTCTCCTGTCACACATTGCCAATGCGAAAGCCAAGGCGCAATAAATTGCACAGGTGTGAATGGATCTTGGCTGACGTGATGACGTGCCCCCAAGGAGCGCAGCATACATGACAGTCAAGGATCATAAAAGCTGAGCATCATTAACCACGGAAGGCAGGACGTGGCTGGGATCAGGGACGGTACCGGAGAGGAGGTGAGTATTGCTGAAAAGAGCTTCTATTTTTATTTCGAAAGATTAAAGTCGAGTTTCAAGGAGCACGAAGATAAAAACATTATTCAAGGCAAGCTTATAAAGAGACAAGAGCAAACACTTGTATGGATTTTAAAAAAGTCTTTGAGCCGGCCGTGTTCTTTTAAGTGTGCCTGTGATTCGGCAGTAGCAAACAACAAGCGCCAGGCATCATTGACTTTAAAAAGGAACACGCTTTCCTTCTTGGCGTTCCTCTTTTTGTACAACCCACCCCTTCTTATCTGCTTCATCTCACACCCTCAGGATGTGTTTCTCTTTTATTTCTAATCTGGAAATATCACTCCCCCCCCCCTCCCGCTCCGTCTTCATGGAAAAAAAAAAAGACTTGGAAGCGAGCAGATCAATGCCAGGATGGATGCAGCACACGGATCCTGTCTGCGCACTCTCTAGGAATTTGTTAACAAAGACTCGCACGGCTTTAAAATATTCAAGTGCGTTGTCTTTTTAAGTGTTTACAACCGAGAGAAACGATCCTTTAATTTTTTTTTTTCTTTCTCTTTGGAAGCTTTGAGGCCTAAACACAACGCCATCTGCATCAAGGATTTATGGCCGCCTCTTTATTTTATTTTTTTGTGTGCATAGGATGGAAATGAGCACACGCATGTTACTTTGACAAACAGTCCCTTGTAATTAGATGTAAAAACAACAGAAAATGATGAGAAATTACATATGTTTAGGAAATCATGAAAATGATAGCGGTATATATAACTCTGTATATTTTTGCAGATTTTGTTACGTTTTAACGCAGGTGGGAATGTAGTTCAAGGCATAAATTAGCAAAAGGGGAAAAAAACATAGATTATATTATGTAGAATGAAGTAAGAGCCCAGAAGAAACATATACTTTAAATACTACAATTTTGGCCGTATTCAATATATTTAAAAAAATAAATAAATACACACACACACATATATATTTATATATATATATATATATCTATATATATAGATATATAGATATATATAGAGATAGATATAGATATATGGGCAGCACAGTGGCTAAATGGTTAGCACTTCTGCCTGGCAGTACTTGGGTTGTTGGTTCTAATCCCAGCCATGGCACCTCCTGCCTGGAGTTTACATGTTCTCCCTGTGCCTCTGTGGGCTTCCTCTGGGTACTCCGGTTTCCTTCCACACTCCAAAGACATGCTGGTAGGTTCATTGGCTCCTGTCTAAATTGTCCCTAGTATGTGTATGTATGAATGTGAGTTAAGGACCTTAGATTATACGCCCCTTGAGGGTTAGGGACCTTAGATTGTACACCCCTTGAGGGTTAGGGACCTTAGATTGTACGCCCCTTGAGGGTTAGGGACCTTAGATTGTACGCTCCTTGAGGGTTAGGGACCTTAGATTGTACACCCCTTGAGGGTTAGGGACCTTAGATTGTACGCCCCTTGAGGGTTAGGGACCTTAGATTGTACGCCCCTTGAGGGTTAGGGACCTTAGATTGTACGCCCCTTGAGGGTTAGAGACCTTAGATTGTACACCCCTTGAGGGTTAGGGACCTTAGATTGTACGCCCCTTGAGGGTTAGGGACCTTAGATTGTACACCCCTTGAGGGTTAGGGACCTTGGATTGTACGCCCCTTGAGGGTTAGGGACCTTAGATTGTACGCCCCTTGAGGGTTAGGGACCTTAGATTGTACGCCCCTTGAGGGTTAGGGACCTTAGATTGTATGCCCCTTGAGGGTTAGGGACCTTAGATTGTACGCCCCTTGAGGGTTAGGGACCTTAGATTGTACGCCCCTTGGGGGTTAGGGACCTTGGATTGTACGCCCCTTGAGGGTCAGGGACCTTAGATTGTACGCCCCTTGAGGGTCAGGGACCTTAGATTGTACGCCCCTTGAGGGTTAGGGACCTTAGATTGTACACCCCTTGAGGGTTAGGGACCTTAGATTGTACGCCCCTTGAGGGTTAGGGACCTTGGATTGTACGCCCCTTGAGGGTTAGGGACCTTAGATTGTACGCCCCTTGAGGGTTAGGGACCTTAGATTGTATGCCCCTTGAGGGTTAGGGACCTTAGATTGTACGCCCCTTGAGGGTTAGGGACCTTAGATTGTACGCCCCTTGGGGGTTAGGGACCTTGGATTGTACGCCCCTTGAGGGTCAGGGACCTTAGATTGTACGCCCCTTGAGGGTCAGGGACCTTAGATTGTACGCCCCTTGAGGGTCAGGGACCTTAGATTGTACGCCCCTTGAGGGTCAGGGACCTTAGATTGTACGCCCCTTGAGGGTCAGGGACCTTAGATTGTACGCCCCTTGAGGGTTAGGGACCTTAGATTATACCCCCCTTGAGAGTTAGGGACTGATGTGAATGTACAATATGTATGTAAATAACTGTGTAAATTGACAGTGCTATATAAGTACCTGAAATAAATAATAAAATATTCTTCACAAATATATTGACATATATTTGAAATACTACAATTTTGGCTGTATTCAATATATTTATTTATTTCAGGTACTTATATATCGCCATCAATTTATGCAGCACTTTACATATATATTGTACATTCACATCAGTCCCTGCCCTCAAGGGGCGTACAATCTAAGGTCTCTAACTTATATATACTAGGGCCAATTTAGACAGGAGCCAATTAACCTATCAGCATGTCTTTGGAGTGTGGGAGGAAACTGGAGTACCCAGAGGAAACCCACACAGGAAGAACATGCAAACTCCAGGCAGGTGGTGCCATGGTTGGGATTTGAACTGGCAACCCTAGTACTGCCAGGCAGAACTGCTAACCACTTAGCCACTGTGATAGATATATCTATAGATATAGATATATCTATATATCTATATATATACACTGTATGTTGAAATGCGGTTTTTATATATTCCAAAATATATGAAAAGTATTTTTAATAAAATATATTAATTTAAAATATATTCTTCAGATTTTTTTTAACATATAAAAAAGTCATTTTAACATATATTTTTACATATATTTGTAAATGTATTCCAAAAATATGGAGTAAATGTATTTTTAAAGACATACAGTATATTTGAAATATATAAAAATCACATTTCAACATACAGTATATATATACTGCTTTCCTGCTGGAGGCATACCACCACGGCGACATACGTTGCACAGATATGATCTGCCATTGTCACTAAAAATCTGTGATATATATATATATATATATATATATATATATATAAACACACATACATACATACCGGTATATACAGTATACAGTGGAAGAAAAATGTATTTTAAAAATATTCTTCCCAAATATATTGACATATATTTGAAATACTACAATTTTGGCCATAGAAAATGTCTTTATTTATTTTTTTAATATGGCCAAAATTGTAGTATTTCAAATATATGTCAATATATTTGGGAAGAATATTTTTAAAATACATTTTTTTTCCACTGTATACTGTATGTACTGGTGTGTGTGTGTGTGTGTATATATATATATCACAGATTTTTAGTGACAATGGCAGATCATATCTGCGCAACGTATGTCGCCATGGTGGAATGCCTCCAGCAGGAAAGCATTTGGCCAGTTGATAACGCAGGAGCACAACTGGGAGAAAGCTTCAGATGTAGGACTAATTATTACTTCTTAAATTCCATTATTTTGCTAAAATTTACATGTGAAGGATTCCAACCTAAGCCCAGTGAAGGAAATGTAGCGCGATCAACATGGCCGCTCTCTTGTCAGAATGAGTGGTTGTGTAGTCTCGGGTCTGTTTCAGGGTAGTGAGACTCTCAGCAGGAAAAAGCTAATCTCCTGCTCCATCAACACCTCTCCAGCCACCCAGTAACGCAGTAGTAAGCCTTTTAAAACCCATTATTGGATTTGAATCAATTGTATGAATTTCTAATTAAAGGATAATGTGACTGGAATGTAGCTGGGGCACAGCGCTGGGATAATTGTCGATTACTGGGATTTAAAGGCACAAAAAAAAAAAACCAGGAGCTTTTAAGATGACCACCGCCTTCCCTGAGGAACCAAACTGCACTATCACACAAAGCCTGGTAACACAGTGAGGCTTTCTCAGCAATGAGGATAGATTTTCTTTGCCTAAAACAGGAGGCTGTTTTTGAGATAATTGCAAAAGATCAAAATTTAAAAGGAGCATTTGGCCATATCTTGCTGTCAAGCCTGGCGTAAAGTTGAACCCTGGTCAGTTTGCAAACAAGTAAATTGGGTTGCCCCACTTCCAGTATATTATTACGTGATTAGTCCAGGGCAGGGGTGTAAAACGCAATTCTATCATGTGCTGCATCAGTAGTAAAAGGCTGGTTGTATTTGGGGTACGCTACGTAGTTCAGGGGTGGGCTGTGTGCAGAATGCAGAGTTCAGGGGTGTGCTGTGTGCAGAATGCAGAGTTCAGGGGTGTGCTGTGTGCAGAGTTCAGGGGTGTGCTGTGTGCACAGTGTAGGGTTCAGGGGTGCACTACGTACAGAGTGCAGAGTTCAGGGGTGTGCTGTGTGCAGAGTTCAGGGGTGTGCTGTGTACAGAATGCAGAGTTCAGGGGTGTGCTGTGTGCAGAGTTCAGGGGTGTGCTGTGTGCAGAGTTCAGAGTTCAGGGGTGTGCTGTGTGCAGAATGCAGAGTTCAGGGGTGTGCTGTGTGCAGAGTTCAGGGGTGTGCTGTGTGCACAGTGTAGGGTTCAGGGGTGCACTACGTACAGAGTGCAGAGTTCAGGGGTGTGCTGTGTGCAGAGTTCAGGGGTGTGCTGTGTACAGAATGCAGAGTTCAGGGGTGTGCTGTGTGCAGAGTTCAGGGGTGTGCTGTGTGCAGAGTTCAGGGGTGTGCTGTGTGCAGAGTTCACGGGTGTGCTGTGTGCAGAGTTCAGGGGTGTGCTGTGTGCAGAGTTCAGGGGTGTGCTGTGTGCAGAGTTCAGGGGTGTGCTGTGTACAGAATGCAGAGTTCAGGGGTGTGCTGTGTGCAGAGTTCAGGGGTGTGCTGTGTGCAGAGTTCAGGGGTGTGCTGTGTGCAGAGTTCACGGGTGTGCTGTGTGCAGAGTTCACGGGTGTGCTGTGTGTAGAGTTCAGGGGTGGGCTGTGTGCAGAGTTCATGGGTGTGCTGTGTACAGAGTACAGACTTCAGGGGTGTGCTGTGTGCAAAGTGCAGGGTTCAGGGGTGCACTACGTACAGAGTGCAAGGTTCAGTGGTGCACAAAGTACAGGGTTCAGCAATGTACTACATACAGAATGCAGGGTTCAACAGAGTGTTACGTACAGAGTGCAGGGTTCAGAGGTGCACTATGTACAGAGCTCAGGGGTGCACTGTGTACAGAGTACAGAATTCAGGGGTGTGCTGTGTACAGACTGCAGACTTCAGGGGTGTGCTGTGTGCAGGGTTCAGGGGTGCACTACATTCAGAGTGCAAGGTTCACGAGTGCATGACATAGAGTGCACATTTCAGAGGTGCGCTGTGTACAGAGTTCAGGGGTGCATTGTGTGCAGAGTGCAGGGTTCATGGGTGTGTGATGTACAAAGTGAAGAATTCAGGGGTGTGCTGTGTACAGAGTGCAGGGTTCAGCGGTGTGTTACGTACAGAGTGCAGGGTTCATAGGTGCACTGTGTATAGAGTTCAGGGGTGCCTAACATAAAGAGTACAGAATTCAGGGGTATGCTGTGTGTAGCACCCATTTCCCCCCACCCCCCAAATCTTCCTTGCATCTCGCTCTCCTACCTGGCCTGGCTCTTGTACCTCCCTGTGTAGGGGGTGCGCCTTCCAGGGATATCATTTTCTCTCTCTGGAGATCTGCCCCTCTGTGAGATCCTACAGGGATCTGTTACATCCAGGAGCCACAGAGCAAAGCTGTCACAGAAAGCTGAGTTTACAAGTGACAGCAGGAAGCAGGAGCGGAGGGTGAGAGCCGGAGGTGGCGAGTTCTGACACATTCTGGCTGTAAAACTGGGTGCAAGGGTCACATGAGAAGGTCTAACTGGGCTTGTGTTTGACATATGTGGTCTAGGGAGACCTAACAGCAAGGAGTACTTGCCTTATTCCTCAGCCATGTGGCACTTTTCTTCTCTCCTGTCTGTGGGTGAACCCTGTAGGTCATCAGGTACAATAGAGGACCAGTGGTCAGGTACAATGGAGGATCAGTGGTCAGGTACAATAGAGGACCAGTGGTCAGGTACAATAGAGGACCAGTGGTCAGGTACAATAGAGGACCAGTGGTCAGGTACAATAGAGGACCAGTGGTCAGGTACAATAGAGGATCAGTGGTCAGGTACAATAGAGGATCAGTGGTCAGGTACAATAGAGGACCAGTGGTCCGGTACAATAGAGGACCAGTGGTCAGGTACAATAGAGGATCAGTGGTCAGGTACAATAGAGGACCAGTGGTCAGGTACAATAGAGGACCAGTGGTCAGGTACAATAGAGGACCAGTGGTCAGGTACAATAGAGGATCAGTGGTCAGGTACAATAGAGGACCAGTGGTCAGGTACAATAGAGGACCAGTGGTCAGGTACAATAGAGGATCAGTGGTCAGGTACAATAGAGGACCAGTGGTCAGGTACAATAGAGGACCAGTGGTCAGGTACAATAGAAGACCAGTGGTCAGGTACAATAGAGGATCAGTGGTCAGGTACAATAGAGGACCAGTGGTCAGGTACAATAGAGGACCAGTGGTCAGGTATAATAGAGGACCAGTGGTCAGGTACAATAGAGGACCAGTGGTCAGGTACAATAGAGGATCAGTGGTCAGGTACAATAGAGGATCAGTGGTCAGGTACAATAGAGGACCAGTGGTCCGGTACAATAGAGGACCAGTGGTCAGGTACAATAGAGGATCAGTGGTCAGGTACAATAGAGGACCAGTGGTCAGGTACAATAGAGGACCAGTGGTCAGGTACAATAGAGGACCAGTGGTCAGGTACAATAGAGGATCAGTGGTCAGGTACAATAGAGGACCAGTGGTCAGGTACAATAGAGGACCAGTGGTCAGGTACAATAGAGGATCAGTGGTCAGGTACAATAGAGGACCAGTGGTCAGGTACAATAGAGGACCAGTGGTCAGGTACAATAGAAGACCAGTGGTCAGGTACAATAGAGGATCAGTGGTCAGGTACAATAGAGGACCAGTGGTCAGGTACAATAGAGGACCAGTGGTCAGGTATAATAGAGGACCAGTGGTCAGGTACAATAGAGGACCAGTGGTCAGGTACAATAGAGGACCAGTGGTCAGGTACAATAGAGGACCAGTGGTCAGGTATAATAGAGGATCAGTGGTCAGGTACAATAGAGGACCAGTGGTCAGGTATAATAGAGGACCAGTGGTCAGGTACAATAGAGGACCAGCCGCTGTCGGCTGACATCACTCAGCTGGTCCAGACTGGGGAAAGATCCCGACGTACAAGTTGGGATCCACCCCAGAGTCTAGAGTAGCACCTGACAAAGTGCTTGGAGCCCAAGCCAACCTCTCCCTCCCCCTCCACAGCCCAGCACTCCAGGGAGCACTGGGGGGGCTGAGCAGAAAGCGGTGACTGACAGTCCCGCTGTCTGCTCAGAGCGGAGAGGAGAACTGAGCGATCAGCGGTCATGTGATCACTGAGTTCTCAGCCTTAGAGCCGAAGGGGGACCAATGCTGTATCCAGCTATGTAAGTATAATGAGGGAAAAAAACCTTCTTCTCTTTTAAGAACACCATTACAGATGAGCTTTTCATGAAACGTCAATGGGAAATGTTATTATTCTGTAACACATGCAATGCATTTTTTTGGGAAAAGATCCTTTTACCTGACCATATCTCAGGCATGTAATTGCTGGGATAAAGGGCTCTTCTGTAACCCCAACCCTAAAGAGTCAGAGCCATCCGCAAATGACAGTTGAGTTGGAAACCCCTCGCTGGTGTGAAAGAAAATGATCCCAAATTACTTCTGAATCCACAGAACGATGATCTGCCTTCCAGAAGGATTACCGAGTGTCAAGCCTTTCCTCTAATGACCGGCTTGTCCAGTTGTTTAGTCACCTGTCATGTTCTACCATCCGTAGCTGAAAAGTTTTGATGACACCACTGCCATGAAATTAATGGATCTGTTGAAATTTGCCGAAGTGATTTTCTTCAACCTTAAAGAACCACAACGAAGACGGCAGCAAATTACGGGATGTCTTTTAGCACCGACAGCCAAGAGGGAGCCAGATTGGTAACAGGATCTTCCAGTTTACAAGGAAAATGTACCGATGAGAGGAAAGACTGCTCCCAGCTTGTAAAGAGCCACCACTTCAAACCCACTCTTCTGTACCAAACATCATTATCTGGAAACGCTCCACTGCTAATTTTTACATGGATTACAAAGCCGCCTTCCTGTTAACAATCGTATGTAAAAACCAATGCAGCTTTCAGCACTTGGCTTACATAGTTACATAGTTAGTCTGGCTGAAAAAAGACAAAAGTCTATCCAGTTCAACCATAGAAAAAAAATATAGTTATAATCCTATACCCACAGTTGATCCAGAGGAAGGCAAAAAACCCAGCAAAGCACGATCCAATTTGCTCCTGCTGGGAAAATATTCCTTCCTGATCCCCCGAGAGGCAATCGGATATTCCCTGGATCAACTTTCCCTATAAATGTTATATCCAGTTATATTCTGTGTATCCAAGAAAGAATCCAGGACTTTCCTACAGCAATCCACTGAGCTGGCCACAACCAACTCTTGAGGGAGTCTATTCCACATTCTCACAGCTCTTACTGTGAAGAAACCTTTCTGTGTTTGGAGATTACATTTCTTTTCCTCCAGACGTAAAGAGCGCCACCTTGTCCTCTGTGATGACCTCAGGAGGAATAACTACACCGAGTTCACTATATGAACCACTGATGTATTATACATGGAGATCATATCCCCCCTTATGTATTATACATGGAGATCATATCCCCCCTTATGTATTATACATGGAGATCATATCCCCCTTATGTATTATACATGGAGATCATATCCCCCCTTATGTATTATACATGGAGATCATATCCCCCCTTATGTATTATACATGGAGATCATATCCCCCTTATGTATTATACATGGAGATCATATCCCCCCTTATGTATTATACATGGAAATCATATCCCCCCTTATGTATTATACATGGAGATCATATCCCCCCTTATGTATTATACATGGTGAACATATCCCCCCATATGTATTATACATGGAGATCATATCCCCCCTTATGTATTATACATGGAGATCATATCCCCCTTATGTATTATACATGGAGATCATACCCCCCTTATGTATTATACATGGTGATCATATCCCCCCCTTATGTATTATACATGGAGATCATATCCCCCTTATGTATTATACATGGAGATCATATCCCCCCTTATGTATTATACATGGTGATCATATCCCCCCCTTATGTATTATACATGGTGATCATATCCCCCCCTTATGTATTATACATGGAGATCATATCCCCCCCTTATGTATTATACATGGAGATCATATCCCCCCTTATGTATTATACATGGAGATCATATCCCCCCTTATGTATTATACATGGAGATCATATCCCCCCTTATGTATTATACATGGAGATCATATCCCCCTTATGTATTATACATGGAGATCATATCCCCCCTTATGTATTATACATGGAAATCATATCCCCCCTTATGTATTATACATGGAGATCATATCCCCCCTTATGTATTATACATGGTGAACATATCCCCCCATATGTATTATACATGGAGATCATATCCCCCCTTATGTATTATACATGGAGATCATATCCCCCTTATGTATTATACATGGAGATCATACCCCCCTTATGTATTATACATGGTGATCATATCCCCCCCTTATGTATTATACATGGAGATCATATCCCCCTTATGTATTATACATGGAGATCATATCCCCCCTTATGTATTATACATGGTGATCATATCCCCCCCTTATGTATTATACATGGTGATCATATCCCCCCCTTATGTATTATACATGGAGATCATATCCCCCCCTTATGTATTATACATGGAGATCATATCCCCCCTTATGTATTATACATGGAGATCATATCCCCCCTTATGTATTATACATGGAGATTAGAGATGAGCGAATTATTCAAAAATTCGGTTCGGCTGATTCGCCGAATTCGCCGAATAAATTCGCTTCGAGCCGAATATATTCGCTGCGAATTTAACTTATAAAAAGGGTGTTTCTAGGCTTCAGAGAGACTTAATATTAGTGCTGAACACTGTACCTTTAATTTAAATGCCCTTGGAGTCTGCTGGGGAAGAGAAATAATACTGTCAGTCAGTATGACATGCAGATGAGTGCCGTCGATCTTAGAATCACCGCACACTTCACTCATTTGGGCAGTCACGGGGCCAAAACCAGAGTGTGGAGCCACAGTGTGGCGGTGGAGGCAGCAGCAATGGGAGGCCATACAGCACCCTATGACAAAATGGAACCCACCAGCAGTGTGAGGAGACCTGAAAGTGGCACATGGCAGAGTGTGGCGATGGAGACAGCAGCAATGGGAGGCCGTACAGGGACCCATGACACACTCTGGACCTGGCAGCAGCATGAGGAGGCGGTACAGGGGCCCATGACAGATTACGGACCTGGCAGCAGCATGAGGAGGCGGTACAGGGGCCCATGGCAGAGTGGCGGAGCGTAAGCAGCTAAAATTGAAGGCCATACAGAGGCCTATGTTAAAAAGTCCCCCCAGCAGCAGTGTGGGGAGACGACTATCAAGAGTCCAATGGCAGAGTGGCGGAGCAGAAGCAGCTTCAATTGAAGGCCATACACAGGCCTAGGTTTAAAAGTCCCTCACAGTTAATTCCAATAACGAACTCTACTCCTCCGTGCAATCTACTTACGAGACCCTGGGCAGGTCTGGGTCCAATTTGTGGTAGAGACTGGTTTTGTTCAGCCATGCTTGAGCGAGTAATAACAGGTCTGTGCTGCCCTTTGGTGTCTGGCTTAATGCGCACAACACTGAACGTCCCAGCGTTTGTCAACGATTTGCCGTTAAGTGATGCAAACCCGCTGAACCACGTTCATGAGGAGCCGGTACAGGGGGCCATGAATCAGTATGGACCTGGCAGCAGCGTGAGCAGACGACAGAGACACATGGCGCAGGGTGGCGGTGGATGCAGCAGTATTCGGAAGCCATACACAGGCCTCGGTTAAAAAGCGGAAGCCGTCAGCAGCGTGAGCAGACGACAGAGACACATGGCGCAGGGTGGCGGTGGAGGCAGCAGCAATGGAAGGCCATACAGCACCCTATCACAAAATGGAACCCACCAACAGTGTAAGGAGACCTGAAAGTGGCACATGGCAGAGTCTGGCGATGAAGTCAGCAGCAATGGGAGGCCGTACAGGGACCCATGACACACTCTGGACCTGGCAGCAGCATGAGGAGGCGGTACAGGGGCCCATGGCAGAGTGGCGAAGCGTAAGCAGCTTAAATTGAAGGCCATACAGAGGCCTATGTTAAAAAGTCCCCCCAGCAGCAGTGTGGGGAGACGACTATCAAGAGTCCAATGGCAGAGTGGCGGAGCAGAAGCAGCTTCAATTGAAGGCCATACACAGGCCTAGGTTAAAAAGTCCCCCCAGCAGCAGTGTGGGGAGACGACTATCAAGAGTCCAATGGCTGAGTGGCGATCCGGGAAGTCAGCGTTGTGATTGCAGATGCAATGCAGAGATTCTATGAGGTAATGCCGTGGGTGCGAAGAAGATCATATACCATCGTACTTCCATCCATAAGACGGAACAACCTGCGAACCGGGAGCTTTATTGCCCTGACCCGCTGAGCAGCTTCTGGGATACCCAAGAGTTTGGCTTCTGTGGGGAATATGGTTGAAAACTGAAACTTAAAGGCATGTTGACGGAAGGGCACCAGTGTCAGTGCTCCGGAGGGAATATAGCTTCAAAGCTGACACTTAAAGGTATATCGACGGTCAGAGACCACAGGAAGTGGAGCTTGCGTCTTAAATCGACTGAATGTGGCAGACGTGAAACGTCTACGGGCCGTATATGAAACGGGTTGTTCCTCTTTCTGGAATAAGTGTTGGAAATGGCCACTCTTTTTGGTGTGGCGTTTTGTCTATTTAATTCCGATAACGGACTCTACTCCTCCGTGCAATCTACTTACGAGACCCTGGGCAGGTCTGGGTCCAATTTGTGGTAGAGACTGGTTTTGTTCAGCCATGCTTGAGCGAGTAATAACAGGTCTGTGCTGCCCTTTGGTGTCTGGCCTAATGCGCACAACACTGAACGTCCCAGCATTTGTCAACGATTTGCCGTTAAATGATGCAAACCCGCTGAACCACGTTCATGAGGAGCCGGTACAGGGGGCCATGAATCAGTATGGACCTGGCAGCAGTGTGAGGAGACCCGAAAGTGGCACATGGCGCAGGGTGGCGGTGGAGGCAGCAGTATTCGGAAGCCATACACAGGCCTAGGTTAAAAAGCGGAAGCCGTCAGCAGCGTGAGCAGACGACAGAGACACATGGCGCAGGGTGGCGGTGGAGGCAGCAGTATTCGGAAGCCATACACAGGCCTAGGTTTAAAACTGGAACCCAGCAGCGTGAGCAGACGACAAAGACGCACATGGCAGAGGATGGATCTGGCAGCAGTATGAGAAGGCGGTACAGGGGCCCGTGGCACAGTGTGGTGATGGGGGCTACAGCAACTGGATGCCAGAAAGTGGCCGATAGGGCTATATACTGCATGGAATTATAAAGTTGTAAAGACAGCGGCCTATAAGGCTATACACACTATAACAATCATGACTTGATTGACCATTGGCCTATAAGGCTATACACAGCATGAATATCATGACTTATTCTGAGAGTGGTTTGGAAGGCTATATACAAAAAGTAATTCATGAGCTGTCCGGACAGCGGACAATAAGTACATATATACAAATCAATTCATCAGCTGTCCAGCCAGCGGCCTCAAAGGCGACACATATAGAAAGCAATTCATGAGCTGTTCAGACAGCGGCCTCTAAGGCGACAGATATACAAAGCAATTCCCGAGGTGTTCAGGGAGCGGCCTGAACGGCTAGGTTATTACTAAATATATTTTTGTGGCCAAACATCGGACTATAAATAGATGTCTACACAGTGACAAAAAATTATGTCGCCAGACAGCGGCCCCTAAGGCGACAGATATACAAAGCAATTCCCGCGAGCGCACAGGGCCCACAGTGTCTGAGGATGGACGTTGGCGCAGAAAGGCAGAGACCAACTGACTACATAGGTGGTTTTTATAGTACTTTATTTTGGCCTCCCTCTCAGCAGGTGTGAAAAAGGCCACCATTTTTGAACGGTAGCGAGGGTCCAACAAGGTGGACAGCCAAAAGTCATCCCTCTGTCTGATGGTTATTATTCGGCTGTCGCTACGCAAGCAACCGAGCATGCTATGGGCCATTTGTGCCAAGGAATGCGAGGGACTCCCTGCCTCCATCTCCACAGCATACTGCCACGGTGCGTCTGGGTCCTCTGTCTCCTCCTCCTCCTCTACCAGATGCTCCTGCTCCTCCACTCCTGTCCGCTGAGTGGAAAAACCACCCATTTCACTCAATAATTCCTGAGCACCAATGTCCTCCTCTACCTCCTCCTCTTCTTCCTGTCCTGCCCCCACAGGGGTCATGTGGCGTTGAGATCTGTGCGCCACGTCTACCGCACCCTGACCAGCCATTGTTAACAGCATTTGTTCCAGGACGTGCAACAGAGGAATGACGTCGTTCATCCCATAGTCCTGCCGACTCACGAATAGCGTGGCCTCCTCAAAGGGCCTGAGCAAGCGGCAGGTGTCACGCATGAGCTGCCAATGGCTGACATCTAAGTTACACAGGGGAGTACCTTTATCCGCTTGTAACATCAGGAAATCGGTGATGGCCTTTCGCTGTTCGTAAAGGCGGTCTAACATATGTAGGGTTGAATTCCACCTTGTTGCAACGTCGCAGATCAGGCGATGCTGTGGAATTCCGTTCTGCCGCTGCAGCTCAATGAGGGTGTTCTTTGCGGTGTAGGAATGGCTGAAATGCATGCAAAGTTTACGTGACATTTTAAGGATGTCTTGCAGTGGGATGGTGGATTTTAGGAACCGCTTGACAACCAGATTGAACACGTGAGCCATGCATGGCGCATGGCACAACCTTCCTTGACGCAGAGCAGACACCATGTTCTTTCCGTTGTCGGTCAACATGGTTCCGATTTTCAGTTTGCGCGGAGACAGCCATCTGTCGATTTCTCTGTTCATTACACTCAGAAGTTCCTCCCCTGTGTGACTACGTTCGCCAAGGCATACCAGGTGCAGCACAGCGTGACACCGTTGCGCCCTGCACATGTGATATGCCGGTCGGGTAATGGGACTTGGCACGGGGGTGGCGGCTGAGGACACGGCGGAAGAAGAGGTGGTAGAGGCGGACATCTTTGCTGGACCAAGGACGTGCAAACGTGGAGGCAAAAGCGGCGTGACCTGTCCAAGTTGCTGGTGCGGCTGTGCCGGCACCACGTTCACCCAGTGGGCCGTAAATGACATGTACTGTCCCTGACCGTAGTTACAGCTCCACACGTCGGCGCTGCCGTGCACTTTGGCAGAGACCGACATGCTCAAAGACTGGCCCACCATCTCTTCTACATGTGAATGCAGGGCTGGCACTGCCTTTTTGGCAAAGAAATGCCGGCTTGGCACTCTCCACCGCGGCTCGGCACAAGCCATCATTTCTCGGAAAGGTGCTGAGTCCACCACTTGGAAAGGGAGGGACTGCAGCACCAGCAACTTGGACAGGAGGACGTTCAGCTTCTGCACCGTTGGGTGCGTGCTCGCAAACTGTTGTCTCTTGGAAACGGATTCCAAGAAAGACTGCTGACGGAATCCGTGAAGAGGAGTAGCAGGAGAAGGAGCATCTGAACGAGCGGAAGATGCCAACGAGCGACAACTCCCCTCAGCAGAGGTGTTGGAGCCTTGACTGGCTGATGGAGGGCAATTGACGTCGGGTGACGGAGCAAGTAACGGAGCGGGTGATGGAGCGGGGGCTGGGGCAGGCAGAACCGCCCTATCTTTATCACGGTTTTCCCAGGCCACCGAATGGCGACGCTGCATATGCTGCCGCAACGCTGTAGTCCCAACATTGGCCCCCTGGCCACGCTTGACTTTCTGGCCACATAGTCGACATACGGCTACGTTTACTTCCTCGGGCGGCTTGACGAAAAATTGCCACACCGCCGAGTAGGAAACTTTGCCCCCGCTACTCCTCACTGGCTGACTGCTACTTCCTCCGTGCACACCGGCACCACTACTGGCCGTGGTGGTAAGCTGCAGTGGAGCTGGTGCTCTACTCCGTGGCTGTTTGCCTCCACTGACACTGCTGCGACCCTGCTGCCTCCTGGGCAACCCACCGACTGTTTTGCTCGCTGCCAAGCTGGCACCCTCTTCTCCTGATGATGCGGAAGCAATAGCCTGATGACGACGAGGCTGCCAAGTGCGATCAGCCTCATCATCATCAATTAGGGTCTCCGCGTCACTACTAGCCCCCTCGGCTGCGTGTGGGTCAGGAGACAGATCTGTCTCTAGACCGGCTACCGAGCCACTCTCCTCACCAGTACTTCTTCGCCTGGCTGCTGAAGAGGCGGATGTCTCCCCCCGTTCCTGACCGCCCTCTGTTAGCTCTTCCTCACTGTACAGTGGGGCTGAGCCCACAGCATGCGATACTTCGCTTGGTGAGGGAACACCAAAGGACAGGGGCAGGTAGAGGACACGTGATTTCAGTGGGCTTGCTCCCGGGCCATGCCAACTAACGGTTGTGTCTGACGTACCCACCGACCGTTGGCTGTAGGTGTCAGAGGTGACCTGGGAAGAGGAAGACGATCGAGTCAACCAATCGATGACGGCAGGGTTGTCGGTGGAGACACGACCGCTGGATGACACCGGGAGCACTGGCCTCTGTGCTGCCTCAACCCCTTCGTCTGCTGCCACGTCTGCTCGCTCCTGAAACATTGCCTCCTCTGCCACTCCTCTGCATGTTGTCTGACATACTCTTTAATTCAATAAGCACCCCAAAAATAAAACCGGATTTAACTCTTTGAACGTACAATAGTGGTTGTGAAGCAGAAAGTCAGTTTATTTAGCACAATCGGTCAATTGCAGCTTGCCGTTGGCTGGAAACTGTACGTTTAGGTCACTGGAATGCACTAATCACCCAAAAAATATTACCGCCAGCCGGCGTGTAAATGGATTTAACTCTTTGAACGTACAATAGTGGTTGTGAAGCAGAAAGTCAGTTTATTGTACACAATCGGTCAATTGCAGCTTGCCGTTGGCTGGAAACTGTACGTTTATGTCACTGGAATGCACTAATCACCCAAAAAATATTACCGCCAGCCGGCGTGTAAATGGATCTAACTCTTTGAACCTACAATAGTGGTTGTGAAGCAGAAAGTCAGTTTATTTAGCACAATCGGTCAATTGCAGCTTGCCGTTGGCTGGAAACTGTACGTTTATGTCACTGGAATGCACTAATCACCCAAAAAATATTACCGCCAGCCGGCGTGTAAATGGATTTAACTCTTTGAACGTACAATAGTGGTTGTGAAGCAGAAAGTCAGTTTATTTAGCACAATCGGTCAATTGCAGCTTGCCGTTGGCTGTAAACTGTACGTTTAGGTCACTGGAATGCACTAATCACCCAAAAAATATTACCGCCACCCGGCGTGTAAATCGATTTAACTCTTTGAACGTACAATAGTGGTTGTGAAGCAGAAAGTCAGTTTATTGTACACAATCGGTCAATTGCAGCTTGCCGTTGGCTGTAAACTGTATGTTTATGTCACTGGAATGCACTAATCACCCAAAAAATATTACCGCCAGCCGGCGTGTAAATGGATTTAACTCTTTGAACGTACAATAGTGGTTGTGAAGCAGAAAGTCAGTTTATTTAGCACAATCGGTCAATTGCAGCTTGCCGTTGGCTGGAAACTGTACGTTTATGTCACTGGAATGCACTAATCACCCAAAAAATATTACCGCCACCCGGCGTGTAAATGGATCTAACTCTTTGAACGTACAATAGTGGTTGTGAAGCAGAAAGTCAGTTTATTTAGCACAATCGGTCAATTGCAGCTTGCCGTTGGCTGGAAACTGTACGTTTATGTCACTGGAATGCACTAATCACTCAAAAAATATTACCGCCAGCCGGCGTGTAAATGGATTTAACTCTTTGAACGTACAATAGTGGTTGTGAAGCAGAAAGTCAGTTTATTGTACACAATCGGTCAATTGCAGCTTGCCGTTGGCTGTAAACTGTACGTTTATGTAACTGGAATGCACTAATCACCCAAAAAATATTACCGCCAGCCGGCGTGTAAATGGATTTAACTCTTTGAACGTACAATAGTGGTTGTGAAGCAGAAAGTCAGTTTATTTTGCACAATCGGCAAACTGCAGCACCAACTGTGCACAACAGCCACCAAAAAAAAAAGGGTGTATGTCACTTTAAATTTTCGATTCTTTGATAGCTGTGGCCCTAAGTAACGATTCTGTGTCCCTGAGTAACGATTCTGTGTCCCTGAGTAACGATTCTGTGTCCCTGAGTAACGATTCTGTGGCCTTAAAGTCTTTGTGGCCCTAACTCTGTCCCTTAATACAGACAGGTCTGTCTCTCTTGAATGACCGGAGGCTAATGGAGAATTCTAAGATGGCCGCGATTTATAGTGCTGGCTGGCTGCTGATTGGCTAATGCAATCACATGTCATGAATGCATTATGGGTCAGCGCGCCTTGTCTGCGCGCCTTCCCAGAGATCCCCGCCCCATCTTCTCTGTCCATTTTCTCCGTGGCCACACATGTCGCCGCCATTTTTGGGAAAATTCGATTCGTGCATCCGAAGTTTGCTAATCTTCGGATTCGTCGCGAATAGAATTTTTCCAAATCTTCGGAACAAATTCCACTTCGTCATGTTCGATTCGCTCATCTCTAATGGAGATCATATCTCCCCTTATGTATTATACATAGAGATCATATCCCCCCCTTATGTATTATACATGGAGATCATATCCCCTCCTTATGTATTATACATGGAGATTATATCCCCCCTTATGTATTATACATGGAGATCATATCCCCTCCTTATGTATTATACATGGAGATCATATCCCCCCTTATGTATTATACATGGAGATCATATCCCCCCCTTATGTATTATACATGGAGATCATATCCCCCCTTATGTATTATACATGGAGATCATATCCCCCCTTATGTATTATACATGGAGATCATATCCCCCCTTATGTATTATACATGGAGATCATATCCCCCCTTATGTATTATACATGGAGATCATATCCCCCCCTTATGTATTATACATGGTGATCATATCCCCCTTATGTATTAAACATGGAGATCATATCCCCCCTTATGTATTATACATGGAGATCATATCCCCCCTTATGTATTATACATGGTGATCATATCCCCCCTTATGTATTATACATGGTGATCATATCCCCCCTTATGTATTATACATGGAGATCATATCCCCCCTTATGTATTATACATGGAGATCATATCTCCCCTTATGTATTATACATGGAGATCATATCCCCCCTTATGTATTATACATGGAGATCATATCCCCCCTTATGTATTATACATGGAGATCATATCCCCTCCTTATGTATTATACATGGTGATCATATCCCCCTTATGTATTATACATGGAGATCATATCCCCCCTTATGTATTATACATGGAGATCATATCCCCCCTTATGTATTATACATGGTGATCATATCCCCCCTTATGTATTATACATGGAGATCATATCCCCCTTATGTATTATACATGGTGATCGTATCCCCCCTTATGTATTATACATGGAGATAGTATCCCCCTTATGTATTATTCATGGAGATTGTATCCCCCCTTATGTATTATACATGGAGATCGTATCCCCCCTTATACATTATACATGGTGATCATATCCCCCCTTATGTATTATACATGGAGATCATATCCCCCCCTTATGTATTATACATGGAGATCATATCCCCCCCCTTATGTATTATACATGGAGATCATATCACCCCCTTATGTATTATACATGGAGATCATATCCCCCTTATGTATTATACATGGAGATCATATCCCCCTTATGTATTATACATGGAGATCATATCCCCCCTTATGTATTATACATGGAGATCATATCCCCCCTTATGTATTATACATGGAGATCATATCCCCCCTTATGTATTATACATGGAGATCATATCCCCCCTTATGTATTATACATAGAGATCATATCCCCCCTTATGTATTATACATGGTGATCATATCTCCCCTTATGTATTATACATGGAGATCATATCCCCCCTTATGTATTATACATGGTGATCATATCCCCCTTATGTATTATACATGGAGATCATATCCCCCCTTATGTATTATACATGGAGATCATATCCCCCTTATGTATTATACATGGAGATCATATCCCCCCCTTATGTATTATACATGGTGATCATATCCCCCCCTAATCTCCTCTTCTCAGTAGAGAATACATTCAGTTCCTCTAATTTTACTCATAGCTGATCTCCTCCATGCCTCGTATCAGTTTGGTTGCCCTTCTCTGTACTTTCTCCAGTTCCCCAATGTTCTTGTGAGTTGGTGCCCAAAACTGAACTGCATATTCCAGATGAGGTCTTACTAATGACTTGCTAAAATGAAACAAATCACTTTAAAAGTCAAACACTAGAAATAGGGCAAAATGGGGCCCATGACAAGATGGCGACTTGGGCCTTACTTTTCCTTTAATTGACATTGATAAGGGATGCAGTAGGCACAGGGAAGTCACCTGGTTTTGCACTGTCAGTACTAGAATGGCTTCATCAGACACCAACAGCCTACAAGAAAACGTGCACCAATGAAAGAAAAATATTTGAAACTAATTTTAAAAATATTCTTCCCAAATCTATTGACATATTTGAAATACTACAATTTTGTCTTTATTCAATATATTTCAATATATATATATATATATATATATATATATATATATATATATATATATTGAATACAGACAAAATTGTACTATTTCAAATATACTGCACGTTGAAATGCGGTTTTTATGTATTAAAAAATTTATGAAAAATATTTTTAAAAATATATTTTTTTTAAATACATCCTTCAGATTTTTTTTAACATATAAAAAGTCTTTTTAACATATATTTTTATATATATATTTGTAAATGCATTCCAAAAATGTAGATTAAATGTATATTTAAAGTCATACAGTATATTTGAACATTTATTTTAAAAAATATGTTTTATATAGTTTGTAATAAAAATGCATTTCAACATACAGTGTGTATATGTATATATATACATAAAGCACTGAGCAAACTGTTAGCGCAATATAAATCCTGTATAATAATAATAATAATAATAATAATAATTATATATATATATATAAATGTTTTTCTTTAAATATATTGAATACGGCCAAAATTGTAGTATTTCAAATACATGTCAATAGATTTGGGAAGAAAATTTTTTAAATATATTTTTCTTCTATGCCAGACCAAATAATAAGAGTCCAAATTAAAGTCCACCTCTTGGAACATGTTATATCTTCCACCTGTATTTAGGGTGGAACGTGTGACATGTTCCAGCAGCTGCAGCCTATCCCCCCCCCCGCAGTGACAGTAGGCGGGGATTCTCTCCCATCACTCGCTGTCACTATATGAATATACCGCGGCTGTACAGGTCCCCACGGTTGCCTGTGAATGATTTGAACTACAAGTACCATCAGCCTTTGTGGCTGACAAGTTGTAGTTAAAATAATAATTGTTGCGCACAATCTCACTCATGCCTACTTGACCAGTTTTTATTGCGTGGCCCCTGCGTGGCCCCTGCGTGGGTGATCTGCTGTATGTTTTTGTTTTTTTTGCTGCAGCAATTAAAATGATTGTAGCAGAAACCTAGATTACACCAGAGAGCTGACTGCAGGAAGAGGGATCGCAGCAAGCGCTGGGCTCCAGGCCTCTCCTACAAGAAGCATCTTCTAATTCATCATCACAAGAGGAGTTACAAAGTGCGCCGATCAATGACTCCCACACAACGGAAGGAAATGTGCGACTTGTGTTTACCGCATGACTACCCGCCATTAATAACATTCAATACCTTCCTGACCCCACAAGCTGGCCAATTACAATGTAACACCTCGGTGACAACGTTCACACTTACACTGACACTTGGAAAGCCGCTGTCAGCGTTCCTTGTTACGTTCTGGATGGAACGACAAACGAGACCATTTCTATGCGGAGTCGTTAGTTCTCCACACTGTTCTGTGTGAGTGTTGGTTTAGGTGAACCCGCCGTGCACATACGTGTTAGAGGTGAACACGGATATGTTGTGTTTATTCCCACAAAGTAAATGACCATTTTAATCCATCATTAGATCAGGGAAGGGTGGCTCCGAACCTCTCTCGGGAAAAGCTGCTGAGCGTCTCCGATTCCTAAAATTCTGAAAACGAATCTGAATCTGACCTGCAAAAGAGGAATATTCTCTGTTTATAAAGTCTCGGGTGTCATTCACATGACCAGATCAGTCCAAACATCTGACAATATATTTCATGGGCTAAAGGACATCGACATCTGTAGGCATCAGAGCTCCCCTTTCACATCAGAACCACACCTTCACATCAGGAGTCCACCTCACACCAGAGACCCCCTTTCAATGTATAATACATAAGGGGGGATATGATCTCCATGTATAATACATAAGGGGGGGGGTATGATCTCCATGTATAATACATAAGGGGGGATATGATCTCCATGTATAATACATAAGGGGGGATATGATCTCCATGTATAATACATAAGGGGGGGGGTATGATCTCCATGTATAATACATAAGGGGGGATATGATCACCATGTATAATACATAAGGGGGGATATGATCTCCATGTATAATACATAAGGGGGGATATGATCTCCATGTATAATACATAAGGGGGATATGATCTCCATGTATAATACATAAGGGGGGATATGATCTCCATGTATAATACATAAGGGGGGATATGATCTCCATGTATAATACATAAGGGGGGATATGATCTCCATGTATAATACATAAGGGGGATATGATCTCCATGTATAATACATAAGGGGGGGATATGATCTCCATGTATAATACATAAGGGGGGATATGATCTCCATGTATAATACCTAAGGGGGGGGGATATGATCACCATGTATAATACATAAGGGGGATATGATCTCCATGTATAATACATAAGGGGGGATATGATCTCCATGTATAATACATAAGGGGGGATATGATCACCATGTATAATACATAAGGGGGGGATATGATCTCCATGTATAATACATAAGGGGGGATATGATCTCCATGTATAATACATAAGGGGGATATGATCTCCATGTATAATACATAAGGGGGGATATGATCTCCATGTATAATACATAAGGGGGGATATGATCTCCATGTATAATACATAAGAGGGATATGATCTCCATGTATAATACATAAGGGGGGATATGATCTCCATGTATAATACATAAGGGGGGATATGATCTCCATGTATAATACATAAGGGGGGATATGATCTCCATGTATAATACATAAGGGGGGGGATATGATCACCGTGTATAATACTTAAGGAGGATATGATCTCCATGTATAATACATAAGAGGGATATGATCTCCATGTATAATACATAAGGGGGGATATGATCTCCATGTATAATACATAAGGGGGGATATGATCTCCATGTATAATACATAAGGGGGGATATGATCTCCATGTATAATACATAAGGGGGGATATGATCTCCATCTATAAATACATCAGTGGTTCATATAGTGAACTCGGTGTAGTTATTCCCCCTGAGGTCATCACAGAGGACAAGGGGGCGCTCTTTACATCTGGAAGAAAAGAAATGTAATCTCCAAACACGGAAAGGTTTCTTCACAGTAAGAGCTGTGAGAATGTGGAATAGACTCCCTCCAGAGTTGGTTGTGGCCAGCTCAGTGGATTGCTGTAGGAAAGTCCTGGATTCTTTCTTGGATACACAGAATATAACTGGATATAACATTTATAGGGAAAGTTGATCCAGGGAATATCCGATTGCCTCTCGGGGGATCAGGAAGGAATTTTTTCTCCTGCAGGAGCAAATTGGATCGTGCTTTGATGGGATTTTTTGCCTTCCTCTGGATCAACTGTAGGTATAGGATTATAACTTTTGGTTTTTTCTATGGTTGAACTGGAAGGACTTTTTTCAGCCAGACTAACTCTGTAACACTTCTACTGAAACATATTAAAAGACTCAGATTTACATTAAACGGTTGTTTTTGGGTTTGTTTTTACTAACTTCAAAACATCTTTATCTAAAACAGTTTTTTCCTAAAAGGGATGTTATCTTTTAACTCCCTAGCAGAAACTGAGGTCACATCAAGGCACATACAATGGCCGCCTTAGTAGGTTTCAGATTGGTCTAGTTTGAACTGAATGCCCTTCATGGTGATTATGAATCACACATAACATAATCTTGTAATTCCAATTAAATGACTAGCTTGTTTGACCTGTGACCACGGGAATGTACAGTATCATCTTGTATTCCTCATTAACTGATGCCTGACCTCCGAGGGTCATCGGCGAACTGGAGGCTCCTTCACACAGCCCAGGCCAGGGAGACATTCCTTTGTCCATGAGCTGACGATTAATGATGTTGTGCAGATTCTGTTGTCATATTCTATTATTAGATGCGGGACGTTATTAGATGCGGGACGTGGCGCGGGTGTTCACACAGTTTATTAGTCACACATCTGCTCGGGTATTTTTACCATAAACTCTCGTCTAGGTCACAGACACCTCTATGACATGGACATACATTAAGGCCTCATTCACATCATACGTGCAGAAAAACTGACGCGCGGCTTTCACTCGTATAGACATCAGTTTACATCAGTTTCAATGAGTTTTTTGCATGTTGCAGATTCCTGCACAGAAAAAATGTGCACATGATACCAGTGTTGTCGTGTGAACAGGACACGAAGAAAACAATTGATTTGATTGATTTGGGGAAGACCCTTTTCTGTTGCCAGTGCACAAAGTCAGCTCCATAAAGACATGAGTTGACTAGTTTGGGGTGGAGGAACTTGAGTGGCCTGACCATTCGAGCACTTGAGCATTGCCCGAGGGCCCAGGGTCAGTAGGGGGCCCCATGAAATGCCCCTGGTACCTTTTTATAGGATTTTTTGAGTGTGGGCAATGACACAGGGGCCCCATGATCCCCTATTGCCCGGGGGCCCCATGAGTTGTCAGTCCACCCCTGGTGGCCTGCACAGAGCCCTGATCTCAACCCTACTGGACACCTTTGGGATGAATTTGACCACAGGTTTCAAGCAAGGTCTACTATTTCAGCATGAATACCTGACCTCAACCCTACTGAACACCTTTGGGATGAGTCGGAACACCAATAGTGAGCCAGGTCTTCTCATCCAACACCAGTACCTGACCTCATAACTACTGAACACCTTTGAGATGATTTGGAACGTCTCTGGTGGGCCAAGTCTTCTCATCCAACATCAGTAGCTGACCTCACAAATGTTCCTTCAGGTAAATGGCCACAAATTTTCATAGACAACTGATTATTGTTTCATATGGCTGCATATCAGCATGAAGGTCTACTATTGCAGCATGAGTACCTGACCTCAACCCTACTGAACACCTTTGGGATGAATTGGAATGCCAATGGTGGACCAGGTCTTCTCATCCAACACCAGTACCTGACCTCAACCCTACTGAACACCTTTGGGATGAATTGGAACACCAATAGTGAGCCAGGTCTTCTCATCCAACACCAGTACCTAACCTCATCACTACTGAACACCTCTGAGATGATTTGGAACGTCTCTGGTGGGCCAAGTCTTCTCATCCAACATCAGTACCATATGGCTGCATATCAGCATGAAGGTCTACTATTGCAGCATGAGTACATGACCTCAACCCTACTGAACACCTTTGGGATGAATTGGAATGCCAATGGTGGACCAGGTCTTCTCACCCAACACCAGTACCTGACCTCAACCCTACTGAACACCTTTGGGATGAATTGGAACACCAATAGTGAGCCAGGTCTTCTCATCCAACACCAGTACCTGACCTCATTGCTATTGAGAACCTTTGAGATGATTTGGAACGTCTCTGGTGGGCCAAGTCTTCTCATCCAACATCAGTACCTGATCTCACAAATGTTCCTTCAGCTAAATGGCCACAAATTTCCACAGACAACTGATTATTGTTCCATATGGTTGCATATCAGCATGAAGGTCTACTATTGCAGCATGAGTACCTGACCTCAACCCTACTGAACACCTTTGGGATGAATTGGAATGCCAATGGTGGACCAGGTCTTCTCATCCAACACCAGTACCTGACCTCAAGCCTACTGAACACCTTTGGGATGAATTGGAAAACCAATAGTGAGCCATGTCTTCTCATCCAACACCAGTACCTGACCTCATCACTACTGAACACCTCTGAGATGATTTGGAACGTCTCTGGTGGGCCAAGTCTTCTCATCCAACATCAGTACCTGACCTCACAAATGTTCCTTCAGCTAAAGTTGACCAGCTTGGGGTCGAGGAACTTGAGTGTCCTGCACAGAGCCCTGACCTCAACCCTACTGGACACATTTGGGATGAATTTGAGCACAAATTTCAAGCAAGGTCTACTATTTCAGCATGAGTACCAAACCTCAACCCTACTGAACACCTTTTAGATGAATTGGAATACCAATTGTGGACCAGGTCTTCTCATCCAACACCAGTACCTGACCTCAACCCTACTGAACACCTTTGAAATGAATTGGAATTCCAATGGTGGACAAGGTCTTCTCATCCAACACCAGTACCTGACCTCAACCCTACTGAATACCTTTGGGATGATTTGGAAAGTCGCTGGTGGGCCAAGTCTTCTAATTCAACATCAGTACCTGACCTCACAAATGTTCCTTCAGCTAAATGACCACAAATTTCCACAGACAACTGATTGTTATTGTTCCATATGGCTGCATGTCAGCATGAAGAACCTAAAGCAAATTGCAGGAGGCAGGGGCATTTCAGGCTTCTAAGGCATTGTGGAATTCATTTATAGATATATTTTATACATAGTTATACTGGTCCAGCTTGGACCCATGTTACTAACAATATAATATACCTGGCCAATGCCCCTGGAAGTTGGAAATTACTGAAGTAGACATTGCTCCTCCAGTGATCTCCACTTGCTTTCGGGTCCCACGCTGAGCAGCTGCCCTTCTGCAATGTGAACACAGGAGGTCAGCTTGGCAGGGTCACCATTCAGGGAAGGCTTTGAATTTTCTTATTGATTGCAAAGCATTCTCTGATGGTGATATGACATTCTCCGCCTTGCCCAATCAAAGCAAAGCATTCTCTGATGGTGATATGACATTCTACACCTTGCCCAATCAAAGCAAAGCATTCTCTGATGGTGATATGACATTCTCCGCCTTGCCCAATCAAAGCAAACATTCTCTGATGGTGATATGACATTCTCCGCCTTGCTCAATCAAAGCAAAGCATTCTCTGATGGTGATATGACATTCTACGCCTTGCCCAATCAAAGCAAAGCATTCTCTGATGGTGATATGACATTCTCTGCCTTGCCCAATCAAAGCAAACATTCTCTGATGGTGATATGACATTCTCCGCCTTGCCCAATCAAAGCAAAGCATTCTCTGGTGGTGATATGACATTCTACGCCTTGCCCAATGAAAGCAAAGCATTCTCTGGTGGTGATATGACATTCTCCGCCTTGCCCAATCAAAGCAAAGCATTCTCTGATGGTGATATGACATTCTATGCCTTGCCCAATCAAAGCAAAGCATTCTCTGGTGGTGATATGACATTCTACGCCTTGCCCAATCAAAGCAAAGCATTCACTGGTGGTGATATGACATTCTATGCCTTGCCCAATCAAAGCAAAGCATTCTCTGGTGGTGATATGACATTCTACGCCTTGCCCAATCAAAGCAAAGCATTCACTGGTGGTGATATGACATTCTCCGCCTTGCCCAATCAAAGCAAAGCATTCTCTGATGGTGATATGACATTCTATGCCTTGCCCAATCAAAGCAAAGCATTCTCTGGTGGTGATATGACATTCTACGCCTTGCCCAATCAAAGCAAAGCATTCTCTGATGGTGATATGACATTCTATGCCTTGCCCAATCAAAGCAAAGCATTCTCTGGTGGTGATATGACATTCTACGCCTTGCCCAATCAAAGCAAAGCATTCACTGGTGGTGATATGACATTCTCCGCCTTGCCCAATGAAAGCAAAGCATTCTCTGATGGTGATATGACATTCTCCGCCTTGCCCAATCAAAGCAAAGCATTCTCTGATGGTGATATGACATTCTCCGCCTTGCCCAATCAAAGCAAAGCATTCTCTGATGGTTATATATATAGCTTGATCCTTGGGGTACATGAATTAATATCTGAAACAATTCATAAATCACTGTGACTAGTGAATAAAAATAATCAATATTAAATAATAAATAATAATAAATCAATTGTGAATACTGGTGAATCTAAAGAATATTAAGATATGAATAAATCAGCAACCTTCATAAATGTGACTGATATCAATCAATCCTTAATTAATTGTGACTATAAAGGAATTAAATTCAAATCAATACAATTCTAAATCTGTGCCCCTCTGATCTGCTGTGATCACTCCATCTATATTGTGCACAAGCATACATAAATGTGCAAGTGCAAATACATATAGTAAAAAACAATAAATAAAATAAAAAGTCTTTCAAATAAGTGCAATGTGCAGGTGGATTCCTTATTCCCTCTCGCCGAGTGCTTAGTGGTCTCCCTATGCGCTCACCTTAATATTTGCCTGAATAAATTCAGGCAAATACGCTTTTAATCCTTCCAGGATTGATGGGATGATACTCTTATGTAAGCTGTTCCAGAAGGTAGGTATGGATTTATAGGGATTCTCCTGTACTCTCCTCTTTCCCTTTGTGCAGCTGCTCATAAATGGATATTCTGACCAGATCTCTAGGAATCTCCTACTTCCCCTCCTGGGGTCACCACCTTCTCAAATCCTCCTTTCACCAGCATGAGGAATGTGGGTCAATTGAAGAGAGAAGAAAAAAGACCATGGTGCCTTATCCTTATGTATAAAGGAAATTTATTGCTGCCAGTTGCGGTATTACACAGCGGTATAAGGCTATGATGTGATCCAGGACAGCATAAATGATAACATTCAGTAACCTCTGCCTCTGTAATGCTGTCTGCCTCCGTCTGCACTGGAATCACCGAGCCTCTCCCATGCAACGTCGTGACGTCAGAGCCCCTCCCCTACGCGTTACGTCACAGGGTCACGTGACCTCATCAGGGGGAAATGATTGGATCCAATCATTTTATTTTATTTATTGTTTTTTACTATATGTATTTGCACTTGCACATCTATGTATGCTTTTGCACAATATAGATGGAGTGATCACAGCAGATCAGAGGGGCACAGATTTAGAATTGTATTGATTTGAATTTAATTCCTTTATAGTCACAATTAATTAAGGATTGATTGATATCAGTCACATTTATGAAGGTTGTTGATTTATTCATATCTTAATATTCTTTAGATTCACCAGTATTCACAATTGATTTATTATTATTTATTATTTAATATTGATTATTTTTATTCACTAGTCACAGTGATTTATGAATTGTTTCAGATATTAATTCATGTACCCCAAGGATCAAGCTATATATATAAGCAAATAGGAGCGCGGCACTATATATTTATAACATTATATATACACTAGCAAGTGAGTCTGTGCAAGTGCCAGCGCACCAAGCACATTAAATCAGCAGATAACTTCATAATAGCTCACAAGTATTCACCATTTATATTCTCTGATGGTGATATGACATTCTCCGCCTTGCCCAATCAAAGCAAAGCATTCTCTGATGGTGATATGACATTCTCCGCCTTGCCCAATCAAAGCAAAGCATTCTCTGATGGTGATATGACATTCTCCGCCTTGCCCAAGGAAAGCAAAGCATTCTCTGATGGTGATATGACATTCTACACCTTGCCCAATCAAAGCAAAGCATTCTCTGATGGTGATATGACATTCTCCGCCTTGCCCAATCAAAGCAAAGCATTCTCTGATGGTGATATGACATTCTCCGCCTTGCCCAATCAAAGCAAAGCATTCTCTGATGGTGATATGACATTCTACGCCTTGCCCAAGGAAAGCAAAGCATTCTCTGATGGTGATATGACATTCTGCGCCTTGCCCAAGGAAAGCAAAGCATTCTCTGATGGTGATATGACATTCTCCGCCTTGCCCAATCAAAGCAAAGCATTCTCTGAATGTTTATTGTGGATAATCTTTGAAAAAGGTAAGGATCTAAAAAAAAAGGATTAAAAAACATGGGTGTGAAGTTTCTCTTTAAGCTCCTAATGCCAGAACATTGTTATTCTGTAAAATGCGTACTGAATAATGATTGATACGGCAGCACTGGTGCAAACCTAACTGTCAGTCAGATTTACATTTTCAGCTGGTGTTCTGCAGATGACGGCATTGTGAAAATATATATGCATGCGTAATATACATACAGCAAGGTGGTTTAGTGGTTAGCACTTCTGCCTAGCAGCACTAGGTTGGAATCCCAACCATGATGTCACCTGCATGGAGTTTGCATGTTCTTCCTGCGCTTGTGAGGGTTTCCTGTCACACTTTGAAGCCATGCTGTTAAGTTAATTGGCTTCTATGTAAATTTGTTCCTAGTATGTGAAAGAACGTGAGTTAGGGACCCTAGATTGTGTGTTCCATGAGGGCAGGGACTGATGTGAATGTGCAATATACACCAATCAGCCATAACATTATGACCAACATATCCAGGCATGGACTCCACTAGACCTCTGAAGGTAGGCTGTGGTATCTGGCACCAAGTCATCAGCAGCAGATTCCTTCATTCCTGCAAGTTGCGAGGTGGCGCCTTCAGAGATTGGGCTTGTTTTGCCAGCACATCCCATGGATGCTCGATTGGGTTGAAATCTGGAGAATTTGGACACCAAATCAACACCTCAAACTCATTGTTGAGTTCCTCAAACCATTTGTGAATTCATCAGACCAGACCATCTTCTTCCATTGCTCTGTGGTCAAGCTCTGATACTCACATGCCCATTGTAGGTGCTTTTGGCTGAGGGCAAAGGTCAGCATGGACCGGTCTGCTGCTACACAGCACCACACATACCAAACTGTGGTGCTCTGCGTGTACTGACACCTTTCTATCAGAACCATCATTCACTTTTTCAGCAATCTGAGCTCCAGTAGCTCTTCCATTGAATTGGACTACCCAGGCCAGCCTTCCCTTCCCATGCACATCGATGAGCCGTGGCCACCCTTCACCCTGTTGGTTCACCAGGTTTCCTTCCTTGTTTATTATTTCAGGTACTTATATAGCGCTTTACATATATAATGTAAATTCACATCAGTCCCTAACCCTCAAGGGGCATACAATCTAAGGTCCCTAACCCTCAAGGGGCGTACAATCTAAGGTCCCTAACCCTCAAGGAGCATACAATCTAAGGTCCCTAACCCTCAAGGGGCGTACAATCTAAGGTCCCTAACCCTCAAGGGGCATACAATCTAAGGTCCCTCACCCTCAAGGGGTGTACAATCTAAGGTCCCTCACCCTCAAGGAGCGTACAATCTAAGGTCCCTAACCCTCAAGGGGCGTACAATCTAAGGTCATTCACCCTCAAGGGCCGTACAATCTAAGGTCACTCACCCTCAAGGGGCGTACAATCTAAGGTCCCTCACCCTCAAGGGGTGACAATCTAAGGTCCCTAACCCTCAAGGGGCGTACAATCTAAGGTCCCTAACCCTCAAGGGGTGTACAATCTAAGGTCCCTGACCCTCAAGGAGCGTACAATCTAAGGTCCCTGACCCTCAAGGAGCCTACAATCTAAGGTCCCTGACCCTCAAGGGGCGTACAATCTAAGGTCCCTAACCCTCAAGGGGTGTACAATCTAAGGTCCCTGACCCTCAAGGAGCGTACAATCTAAGGTCCCTAACCCTTAAGGGGCGTATAATCTAAGGTCCCTAACTCACATTCATACATACACATACTAGGAGCCAATTCACCTACCAACATGTCTTTGGAGTGTGGGAGGAAACTGGAGGAAACCCACACAGGCATAGGGAAACCATGCAAACTCCAGGCAGGTGCTGTGCTGTGGTTGGGATTCAAGCCAACAACCCTCGCACTACCCGTACTTTGCTCTTCCTACCGCTCTATTCAACCACCAGTGAAGAAATAGCCTTTGTGAGCTCCAAGTCCCAGCTTACACAGGGCTATAGACACCCTAGGGAAGAGCGTTAATTGGACCAGTGCTGTCACATGGAGTGGGTTAGATGTTTCTCCAAATGCGGATGTATCAGGCATTTGCTTTTTCTATTGGCCTTGGTAGGGGAGCAAAGGACAGGGAAGTATGTGTTGGGGGAAGGGGTGAGGATATTAAAGAAAATTTGTCCTATATGGGAAAAGCACCAGTTTTCTTTAAAGGACCAAAAAAAGTAAGTAAGGCCCATGCATGGGTCTATATACACCAAAAAGCTCATTGTGCGCTCACATGTAGTGGATGTGGTGAATCTGCGCAAATCAGATTCCAGTTGACATAGGTGTCCTTCAATTGGCGCAGGTTTTCTCAGGTCACCCAATGCTTCCTAGGCCTTGCAGCCCTCTTAAGACAGGGCAATCCGGAACCTTCCTCGGACCTTCTCTTTCATAGCCACTTCACTTGGTCCCCTGTAGCCACGTCTCTTTGGTGCCTTGCAGCCATTTTCTTGGTTCCCTGTAGCCACTTCTCTTTGGTCCCCACCAGGCCACTTCACTTTGGTCCCCTGTAGCTGCATCTCTTTGGTGCCTTACAGCCATTTTCTTGGTTTCTTGTAGCCACTTCTCTTTGGTCCCCACTAGGCCACTTCACTTTGGTCCCCTGTAGCCACGTCTCTTTGGTGCCTTGCAGCCATTTTCTTGGTTCCCCGTAGCCACTTCTCTTTGGTGCCTTGCAGCCATTTTCTTGTTTTCCTGTAGCCACTTCTCTTTGGTCCCCACCAGGCCACTTCACTTTGGTCCCCTGTAGCCACTTCTCTTTGGTCCCCTGTAGCCACTTCTCTTTGGTCCCCTGTAGCCACTTCTTTTCAGTCCCCTGTAGCCAATTGTCCTTGGTCCTCTGTAGACACTTTTTTTCTCCCCTGCAATCACTTCCCCTTTTTCTATTGTAGCCCTTTCTTTTCAGTCTCCTGTAGCCACTTTTTTCTGCTCACCTGCAACCACTTCTCTTTGGTCCCCTGTAGCCATTCGTTTTTGGTCCCCTGTAGCCACTCATCTTTGGTCCCCTGCAGTCACGTTGCTTTGGTCCTCCCGCAGACAGTTCTCTTTGGTCCCCGGTATCCACTCGTCTATGGTCCCCTGCAGTCATGTCGCTTTGGTCCTCCTGCAAACAGTTCTCTTTGGTCCCCTGCAGCCACGTCCCATCAGTCCCCTGCAGCCACTTCCCGTCAGTCCCCTGCATCCACTTCTCTTTGGTCCCCTGTAGCCACTTCTCCTTGGTCCCCTGCAGTCACATGGCTTTGGTCCTCCCGCAGACAGTTCTCTTTGGTCCCCTGCAGCCACGTCCCATCAGTCCCCTGTAGTCACTTCTCGTTGGTCCCCTGCAGCCACGTCCCAGCAGTCCCCCGCAGTCACGTTGCTTTGGTCCTCCTGCACACAGTTCTCTTTTGTCCCCTGTAGCCACTAGTCTTTGGTCCCCTGCAGTCACGTCACTTTGGTCCTCCCAGACACAGTTCTCTTTGGTCCCCTGCAGCCACGTCCCATCAGTCCCCTGTAGTCACTTCTCGTCGGTCCCCTGCAGTCACGTCCCATCAGTCCCCTGCAGTCACTTCTCGTCGGTCCCCTGCAGCCACGTCCCATCAGTCCCCTGCAGTCACTTCTCGTCGGTCCCCTGCAGCCACGCCCCATCAGTCCCCTGCAGTCACTTCTCGTCGGTCCCCTGCAGCCACGTCCCATCAGTCCCCTGCAGTCACTTCTCGTTGGTCCCCTGCAGCCACGTCCCATCAGTCCCCTGCAGTCACTTCTCGTTGGTCCCCTGCAGCCACGTCCCATCAGTCCCCTGCAGTCACTTCTCATTGGTCCCCTGCAGCCACGTCCCATCAGTCCCCTGCAGTCACTTCTCATTGGTCCCCTGCAGCCACGTCCCATCAGTCCCCTGCAGTCACTTCTCTTTGGTCCCCTGCAGCCACGTCCCATCAGTCCCCTGCAGTCACTTCTCGTTGGTCCCCTGCAGCCACGTCCCATCAGTCCCCTGCAGTCACTTCTCTTTGGTCCCCGGCATTGCCGCTTTAGGCTCAGGCTATCTCCCGTACATCACACACGAGGGCCAATTAACCTACCAGCATATGGAGAGGAAACGCATGCAAGCACATGGAGAACACGCAAGCTCTGTGCACGTAGTGTCTGGGTTGGGATTTTACCCCAGAACCCCAGTGCTGCAAGTGCTAATCACTAAGATATAAATATAACACTAGGCGCTCTTGTGGAAGTGGCATCAGAAGGTGTACGGGCCTGGAGGCACGGTTCCTGTATAAGAAGAGGTGGCTGTGAAAAATGAGGTGCTTCCTGACATTGTGTACAGACAAGTGTTGACTGCTTCACAACGCCAGCGGGGGAAAGACAGCGAGCAACTGCAAGCGCTACATCACCTCCATAAATAGCCGATTTTTATTTGATAGGAACAGATCACTCATGGCCACCGGGAATGGTTTTAAGGAGCATGTGGACCCAGCTATGTGAAGATTCCGTTGAAATAAATAGTAATTTAAAGCTGAACTCCAGGAAACAAGTTTCATACACATCGGAAATACGTACACTGGAGCCAAATGATATGTATGTCTCTCCCTCCAGTCCTGAGATCAATACAGCTCCGCCACACAGCAGATGAAAATTCAGCTTTATTATTATAATACAGGATTTATAGCGCCAACAGTTTGCTCGGCGCTTTACAATATAACGGGAGACAATACAGCAATGATACAGTTCAATACAAGAGGAAAAGGAGGGCCTGATCCTTGGAGCTTACAATCTAAGAGGGAGGGGCTGGTGGAACAAAAGGTAGTAACTGTGGGGGATGGACTGGTAGGAGGAGTAGAAGATTCCAATATTAGCTGAGGGCAGGATAGGCTTCCCTGAAGAGAGAGGTGTTCAGAGATCGCCTAAAAGTGGGCAGGGTAGGCGATAGTCTGATAAATTGAGGTACAGAGTTCCGGAGGATGGGGGAAGCTCTGGAGAAGTCCTGGAGATGAGCATGGGAGGAGACAAGGGAGCTAGAGAGCAGGTCGTGGGAGGAACGGAGAGTACGGTTTGGGTGATATTTGGAGACAAGTTTGGTTATAAATGGATTTATATGTTTAGCTTTAGCCCGGGTTCCCGCAGCGGTTCGCATGAACGGGGTGCGATTCTGATGCGGTGCGGAATTTGCATAGAAAACGCTGCGAATTCCGCACGGCATCAGTGTGATCCCTGGGCTCAATATCTGGAGTTCATCACAACAAATACGATACCAGGGGTGGACTGATTATTCGAGCACTCGGGCACTGCCCTAGGGCCCGGGGTAAGTAGGGGGCCCCATGCAGGGGCGGACTGACAACTCATGGGGCCCCCGGGCAATAGGGGATCATGGGTCCCCTGTGTCCTTGCATAAACTCAAAAAACCCTATGAAAAAGGTACCAGGGGCATCTCATGGGGCCCCCTTCTGACCCCGGCCCTCGGGCAGTGCCCGAGTTTCCAATTGGTCAGTAGGAGGCCCCATGAGATGCCCCTGGTACCTTTTCATAGGCTTTTTTGGGTGTGGTTTGAGTGTGGGCAAGAACACAGGGGGCCCATGATCCCCTGTTGCCCGGGGGCCCCATGAGTTGTCAGTCCACCCCTGTACAATACATTACAAAAAAGAAGCTGAACTTGTACTTTCCATCTCCTCCCTGCTCATAGGTTACATATACCATGACCATGGCCTGCCTGGGCTCAGGCTTTACTTATCTCACGCCGACATAGGCCGTGGCGTTGTATAACAGACTTTTACAAGTGGCAGTAAAAAGTCGGTCTGGGCTGTAAACGCCGGGCTTACGTCTGCCAACACTCGGCGGATCTCTCTGTGGATTATTTACCAAACGCAGAGCCTGATGTACACAATCCATAAATTTCCCTTACTAGGCCATATATATCTCTAGAACGGCTTTCTGTTTTAATTGGGAAAATCAGACCGCGCCTTTTACGAAACGCAGGAATTTACAAGGCTTTTTCCTCAAGGACAGTGGCCGCGCTTATCTTCCTCGCCACTTAAGGAGAAACTCGCGAAATTGCGGCGTAAAGCCCTCGCCATAAACGTGTCGGGGTAATGAAACGCAGAGGCAGCTCGGATCCAACTGAAAAGGAACCCGGCCCGACTTTACGAGGTTTACATTAAGAGGACCTGTTTACCTTTAGGTGTGGGATTTTTATGCGTAAAAAACTGGCGTGTTTAATGTTGGATTTTATGGAGATGGGAGGGGGGGGGGTTCTGCGAAGGGAGACAGCGGGCAGGTGGTGGCGAGGGGAGTGTTGGCGAGGGGAAGGCTCTTAAATCTATAAGATAAGGAGAACAGCTAATTGGGTCAAGCTGTGAGCGAACGCGGCGCGTCTCTGGGGGGATCCGGGGAACATAAAGCACAGACGCTCCAGGTAACTCATTTATTGCTGGAGAGACAAGAACAGCTTCAAGAGGATGCGTCGTCCTACAGACCCAGAGAACGCAAACCCACATGGAAGGAAATATATTCCAAATACATTGTAACTGGAGAGGATACATTGTAGAAATATTCTTCCCTAATATAGTGACATATCACTGAAATAATAATAATAATTAATAATATTAAATTAATGAAATAATAATTTGGCCGTATTCAATACATTTCAACATATATTTTTGGTAGTCTTCAGATTTCATAATGACATCCAGTGCCTGAAGCAGCAAAGCAACCCCGAAACATCAGTGACTCCCCCCCCCCCACCACGTGTGACTGGAGGGACTGGATTCTTTTCTTTAAAGGCCTCATTTATTTTTCTGAAAACAGTAGAATGATGGGCTTTACCAAAAAGCTGTAAAACTTATAGTACCTTGCATAACTCTCCTCTCCTGAAATACTCTGCGCTGCTGGAGGACTCCGCTCCTTCCTCTATAACTCTCCTCTCCTGAAATACTCTGCGCTGCTGGAGGACTCCGCTCCTTCCTCTATAACCCTCCTCTCCTGAAATACTCTGCACTGCTGGAGGACTCCGCTCCTTCTTCTATAACCCTCCTCTCCTGAAATACTCTGCACTGCTGGAGGACTCCGCTCCTTCCTCTATAACTCTCCTCTCCTGAAATACTCTGCACTGCTGGGGGACTCCGCTCCTTCCTCTATAACTCTCCTCTCCTGAAATACTCTGCACTGCTGGAGGACTCCGCTCCTTCCTCTATAACTCTCCTCTCCTGAAATACTCTGCACTGCTGGAGGACTCCGCTCCTTCCTCTATAACTCCTCTCCTGAAATACTCTGCTCTGCTGGAGGACTCCGCTCCTCCCTCTATAACTCTCCTCTCCTGAAATACTCTGCACTGCTGGGGGACTCCGCTCCTTCCTCTATAACTCTCCTCTCCTGAGAAGAAACATACAAATCAAAGACTGAAACTGTAACAGAGGAAAACAAAATCTCTGCCAAGTATTGTACAGAAGGTGCTGTGACTGGAGGGATCCATTGCGGTTGATCTTACAATACAGGAGTTAAAAGTCTGCCTCTCCTTGTACCTGAGCAGAGAGTCTCGGTGGAATTTTCTTGGCCTACTTCTCCGCAGTTCTTCCCAACTCTTAGATCTCCACATCTCTGCTGCATTTGGATTTCATATCTAAACCGCACAGCAGAGTGTTTTATGTGATGAAGAAATGATCAGATCTCCTGCCAGGCCTCCTCCCCAATGACTGAGGAGACGAGAAGGCAACCTAGAAGGGTTCTGAAAGCCAATGGTCCAGTGTCTGTCCTGCAAACACACGGAGTATACACACAATACAAGAGGGTAAGGAGGGCTCTGCTCTGAAGAGCTTACAATCTAATATGCTGGGGCAAATGGTATAAAAGGTATTAACTGTGAGGGATGAGCTGATGGAAGAATTCAACTAAACCCCAGACCCCGCATTCACTATATCCGCGCTCCCCAGACCCCGCATTCACTATATCCGCTCTCCCCGGACCCCGCATTCACTATATCCGCTCTCCCCGGACCCTTCATTCACTATATCCACTCTCCCCGGACCCTTCATTTACTATATCCGCACTCCCCGGACCCTGCATTCACTATATCCGCTCTCCCCGGACCCCGCATTCACTATATCTGCTCTCCCCGGACCCTGCATTCACTATATCCGCACTCCCCGGACCCCGCATTCACTATATCCGCTCTCCCCGGACCCCGCATTCACTATATCCACTCTCCCCGAACCCTGGGTTCACTATATCCGGTCTCCCCAGACCCCGCATTCACTATATCCGCTCTCCCCGGACCCCGCATTCACTGTATCCGCTCTCCCCGGACCCCGCATTCACTATAACTGGTCTCCCCGGACCCCGCATTCACTATATCCGCTCTTCCCGGACCCTGCATTCTCTATATCCGCTCTCCCTGGACCCCGCATTCACTATATCCGCTCTCCCCGGGCCCCGCATTCACTATATCTGCTCTCCCCGGACCCCGCATTCACTATATCCGCTCTCCCCAGACCCCGCATTCACTATATCCGCTCTCCCCGGACCCCGCATTCACTATATCCGCTCTCCCCGGACCCCGCATTCACTATATCCGCTCTCCCCGGACCCCGCATTCACTATATCCGCTCTCCCCGGACCCCGCATTCACTATATCCGCTCTCCCCGGACCCTTCATTCACTATATCCACTCTCCCCGGACCCTTCATTCACTATATCCGCACTCCCCGGACCCCGCATTCACTATATCCACTCTCCCCGAACCCTGGGTTCACTATATCCGGTCTCCCCAGACCCCGCATTCACTATATCCGCTCTCCCCGGACCCCGCATTCACTGTATCCGCTCTCCCCGGACCCCGCATTCACTATACCTGGTCTCCCCGGACCCCGCATTCACTATATCCGCTCTCCCCGGACCCTGCATTCTCTATATCCGCTCTCCCTGGACCCCGCATTCACTATATCCGCTCTCCCCAGACCCCGCATTCACTATATCCGCTCTCCCCGGACCCCGCATTCACTATATCCGCTCTCCCTGGACCCCGCATTCTCTATATCCGCTCTCCCCGGACCCCGCATTCACTATATCCGCTCTCCCCGGACCCCGCATTCACTATATCCGCTCTCCCCGGACCCCGCATTCACTATATCTGCTCTCCCCGGACCCCGCATTCACTGTATCCGCTCTCCCCGGACCCCGCATTCACAATATCCGCTCTCCCCGGACGCCGCATTCACTATACCTGGTGTCCCCGGACCCCGCATTCTCTATATCCGCTCTCCCGGGACCCTTCATTCACTATATCTGGTCTCCCCGGACCCTGCATTCACTATATCCACTCCTCCCCGGACCCTGCATTCACTATATCTGGTTTCCCACAGTACACAGAACATGGAAATGCAATTATTTTAGTAACTACTGTATACATTGCTAAATACCTTTTCTCAGTGTTTGACTGATTCTGCTCTGACTGTCCTATGAGGCTGCCTAACCCCTGACCCTCTGTTTGCATAGTGCTGATTGGCCCAGTGCTGATCACATGCACTCTTTCAAAGGAGAAAAATAACTCTAGCTATACACACTAAACTGAGCATGTGCAGAGTGTGAACTTTACTTCCACTTTAAACGGAGGTGGGATAGGCTTCCCTGAAGAGATGAGTTTTCAGAGATTACCTAAAGGTGGCCAAATTAGAAGATAGCTGGAAAGATTGAGACGGGAGAAGCTCTGGAGAAGTCCTGGAGATGAGCGAGGAGGAGGAGTGAAGAGAGCTAGAGAGCAGGAGGTCTTGGGAGGAGCGGAGATGATGGTTTGGGTGATATTTGGAGACAAGACTGGTGATGTAGCTCGGGGCAGAATTGTGGATGGCTTTGTGTGTTGTTAGTATTTTGAATTGAATTTGTTGGGCCATTGGAAGCCTGTTGAGGGACTGGCAGAGAGGGGGGATGGACAATGAGCAGATGGTAAGGTGGATGAGTCCAGCAGCAGCCTTCATGATAGACTGAAGGGGGGGATATGCCTGTGTAGAGGTAGGCCAATGGGAGTTGAAATAGTCATGGTGAGACATAACGAGTGAAGGAGTAGCTTGGTGGTTAAATGGGTAAAAAAGGGCGAATTTTAGAGATGTTAAGGAGATGAAGACTACAGCAATGGAATTTGGGGCCGAAAGGACATGTTAGAATCTACGATTACACCTAGTACCCTGGTATGCCTCTGAAGGTAGGCTGTAGTATCCGGCACCAAGCTTTGAGTAGCAGATCCTTTCATTCCTGTAAATTGTGAGGTGGGACCTCCATGGATTGGACTTGTATTTTTCAGCACATCCTACATCTGCTCAATTGGATTCAGATCTGGAGAATTTAGAGGTCAAGTCAACACCTCAAACTTGTTTTGTTCTTCAAACCACTCTTGAATTCATTAGACCAGGCCACCTTCTTCCATTGCTCTGTGGTCCAGTTCTGTTGCTTGCGTGCCTATTGTAGGGGCTTTTGGCTGTGGACACAGGTCAGCATGGGCCCCCTGACTGGTCTACGGCTACCCTGCCCCATACACAACAAACTGTGATGCTCTGTGTGTTCTGCCTCATGTCTTACAGAACCAACAATTTGAGCTCTAGTAGCTGTTCTATTGAATCAGACTACATGGACCAGCTTTCACCCCCTGCATAATGAGCCTTGGCCACCCATGGCTCTGTTGCCATCCTCTGGTTTTCCTTCCTTGGACCACTTTTGGTTGGTCCTGACCAGGGGCGGATTGATCATTCGGGCACTCGGGCACTGCCTGAGGGCCCTGGGTCAGTAGGGGGCCCCATGAGATGCCCCTGGTACCGTTCATAGGCTTTTTTGGGTGTGGTTTGAGTGTGGGCGAGGACACAGGGGCCCCATGATCTCCTGTTGCCCGGGGGCCACATGAGCTGTCAGTCCGCCTCTGGTCCTGACCACTGCAGACCAGGAACATCCCACAAGAAGTGCAATTTGGAATTGCTCTGACCCATTGCAATTTGGTCCTTCTCAAAGTCGCTCAAAAACCTACGCTTGTCCATTTTTTCTGTTTTCAACAGATCAACTTCAAGGACAACATGTTCACTTGCTGCCTGATATCTCCCACCCACTTTTAGATGTCATTGTAATGAAACAGTCAACGTTCTTCATTTTACCTGTCAGTGGTCATGATGGTATGGTTGATCAATGTATATACAATAAAACTGTTGCCCAGTTAGTGCCTGCAACAAGATCCCTGACTGTCCACCCGGCCCCACCCCTTTCATTCAATAGATTTCAGTTTTCGAACATGGAGGCTAAGCATCATGTGGGCGTTACCTATGCAAATCCAGCCTGCCTAGGAACGCCCACTCCTCCAGACTGACATCCACCCATCAAGGCATTTTGATATTTGCATAACTCCTCCCACTGCTTGCATCAGCAAAAACAATTGCCATTGCCATTGGCTTAGAGGAAGAAGGGACTGTCCCTCGAAACGCGTCAACCATTTGAGGGTCTTCTCATGGTTTGGGACTTGACCTGGTCGCTTTGAGATTATGATGCTTTTGATACATAACTGTATAGATTTTGGTGTTTTAATAAAAAATCCATTCTGGACTGGTGTGCCTTTTCTTCCATTGTTTTTTCAGTTTATTTCAGGTACTTATATAGCGCCGTCAATTTACATATATATTGTACATTTACAACAGTCCCCGCCCCCGAGGAGCATCCAATCTAAGATCCCTAACTCACATTTATACATACACATACTAGGGACAATTTAGACAGGAGCCAATTAATCTACCAGCATGTCTTTAGAGTGTGGGAGGAGACCGGAGTCCCTGGAGGAAACCCACACAGGCACAGGGAGAACATGCAAACTCCAGGCAGGTGGTGCCGTGGTTGGGATTTGAACCAAAGCAGGGGCGGACTGACCATTTGGAAACTTGGGCACTGCCCGAGGGCCCAGGGTCAGTAGGGGGCCCCATGAGATGCCCCTGGTACCTTTTTCATAGGCTTTTTTGAGTTTGGGCAAGGACACAGGGGCCACATGATCCCCTATTGCCCGGGGGCCCCCTGAGTTGTCAGTCCACCCCTGAACCAAAGACCCAATAACTGCCCGGTGGAAGTGCTAACCATTTTGCCACTGTGCTGCCCAGTTCACATTTGGGTTCCCCCCGACCCTTAGAGGGCATTAAGGCCTGTGCGGGAGATGGACGCCTAAAGGTCTATACTGTTCATATCAACCCGAAACTCTTGAGCGCAGGGGACTTTGTGTTTTTTTTTTCTTTTTTTGTACTGCTGGCATCAGGGCTGAAGGCTCTTGAGAAGAGTACTGAGGCAGGGTGCTGTGCTGTTTTCAGAACACCCTGCTGGCCCCTCCTACCAGCCACAGTCTGCTTGCACTGCATAGAGAAGCAGAGAGAGATGATGTCACTGGATCTAAAATGAGATAGATAATGAAAATGAATTATTATACAGGATTTATATAGCCCGCTGGCCGGTAGCTTTTCATCAAATAACGGACAAAGATTTTATTTGATCTTACAGGGCCAAGACCACGCACTTAGATTTTACATAGTTACATAGTTAGTTTGGCCGAAAAAAGACAAAAGTCCAACCAGGTCAACCAAAAAAAAAAAAAAAAGTTATAATTCTATACCCTCAGCTAATCCTGAGGAAGGCAAAAATACCAGCAAAATATAATTATTATTATTATACAGGATTTATGGCGCCAGCAGTTTGCTCAGCACTTTACAATGTAACAGGAGACAATACAGCAACAATACAGATCAATACAAGAGGGATAGGAGGGCCCTGATCCTGGGAGCTTACAATCTAAGAGGGAGGGGCTAGTGGTACAAAAGGTAGTAACTGTGGGGGATGGACTGGTAGAAGGAATAGAAGATTCTGTTATTAGCTGAAGGCAGGATAGGCTTCCCTGAAGAGGGAGGTTTTCAGAGATCACCTAAAAGTGGGCAGAGTAGGCGATAGTCGGATAGATTGGGGTAGAGA